>NC_058132.1:104362829-104402973 GCF_016433145.1 Gracilinanus agilis
CCCACATTCAGAGGAAGGACTGCAGAAGAGGAAACATATAAGAAAAACAACTGCTTGAACGCATGGGTCAGGGTGGACATGACTGAGGGTGTAGACTCGAAACTACCACACCAATGCAACTACCAACAATTTGGAAATTGGTCTTGTTCAAGGACACATGACAAAACTAGTGGAAACGCGCATCAGCCAAGGGTGGGGGGGGTGCGGGGGGGGGGGGCTGAAGGGGAAAGGTGGAGCATGAATCATGTAACCATGTCAAAAATGAATATTAATAAATGTTAAAAAAAAAACAGCTACAAAGTTTCAAAGAAAAAAAAGTGAATTGGACACACATCCACCAAAAATCCCTGGGAGATTTAAAATATTGTTTTCAAAATTAGAGTGGTAGATGAAAAATAAGCAAAGAAAAGAAAGAAAACTGTGATAAGAAAATTAAAGGCTAGGTAAAAGAAGCACAAAAATACTGAAGGAAATGATACAATAAAACCAGAATTGAAGAAATAGAAAATAAGCTTCTAAGGCTTACAGAAGGGGGCCACTGTGTTGCTCAGTGGATTGAAAGTCAGACCCAGAGATGGGAAGTCCTGGGTTCAAATCTGACCTCAGACACTTCCTACCTGTGTGATCCTGGGCAAGTCACTTAATGCCCATTGCCTAGCCTGTACTGCTCTTCTGTTTTAGAATATCAATACTGTGTATTGTGATTCTAAGACAGAAGGTAAGGGTTTAAAAAAATTCACTGAAGAAAATAAGTACTTAAAAATTGGAATCATGGAGGCTAATTGGAAGCTAATGACTCAAAGAGACATTAAGAAACAAAAACAACTGAAAAAAATGAAAAAGATAGTATAAAATGTAAAATATCTCTTAGGAAAAGAATTACCTAGAAAAAAGATTGAGGAGAAATAATTTAAGAATTATTGAACTACTTAGAAGCCATGATCAAAGAAAAAGCATAGGAATCATATTTCAATAAACTATTAAAATTTGTCAAAGAAAACTACTCCTTGAACCAGAAAGTAAAACAAAAATGGAAAGAATACAGTGATCACTACCAGAACATCCCTAAATGAAAAATCCTAAGAATATTATAGCCAAACATTAGAATCCCCATATAGAAGAGAAAGTACTTTAAACAACCAGAATGAAATAATTCAAATATCAATGAACCACAGTCAACTTCACTGTAGATTTAGCAGGTACCAGCAGCTAGAGGAATGGAGGGCTTAGAATATAATATGCCAACAGGCAAAATATTTGGATAACCAAGAAACCTACTCACAAAAACTAAGCATAATCCTTCAAGGGGAAAATGAATTTAATGAAATAGAGGGCTTGGAAGTATTTCTGAAGAAGAGACTTGAAATGAATTGAAAATTTGACTTTGAAATATCAAACTAAAAAGAAGCATGAAAAGGTTAAGATGAAAGAAAAATCATACGAGATAAGATTAAACTCTGTCTTTCTGTATTTAAAGATGAAACTTATCTTCTAAGAACTTTATCATTATTAGAGTATTTAAAGGATTCTATAAGAAATAGGATGAGAGTGAGTTGAATATATTGTGATGATATACGAAAATAAGATAGGATAGGCAAAAAAGGGGGGATATCCTAGGAGAAATTGGAAAGGAAAGGAAGACTATGGCATTTTTTTTTCTTTTTTTACATAAAAGAGGCATGGAACAAAGAGCTTGGAGCGTGGACAGGAAAGTGGTAGGAGCAGGTAATGCTTGAATATAACATCTAAATTTGTTATAATTTAAAAGATTTTGAACAAATGAAACGAATGCAGCCAAAGTTAGAAGGAAATGAGCAACTGGAAAAATTAATAGCAAATTTCTTTGATAAAGACATCATTTCTCAAAAATTTAGGGAATCAATACTAATTAAAAAAATAAGAGCAATTCTCAGTTTGTAAATAGTAAAATGATTTAAACAGGTACCTTTCAGAAGAAGAAATCAAAGCATCAATAGTCACATTAAAAACACTCTAATTCACTACTAATCAGAGAAATGCAAAATAAAATAACTCTGAAATACTTCATCAGATTTATCAGACTGATAAACATGAAATAAAAGGAAAACCAGTACTGGAAGGGAGATGGGAAAATTTGGACACTCATGCACTTTTGGTAGAATTGTGAACTAGTCTAACCATTCTGGAGAAGAATTTGGAACTGTGAGCAAAGGTCTCTATAATTGTACATATCATTTGAATCAATAATAGCTCTACTAGATCTGTATCTGAAAGAGATAAAAGAAAAATGAATAGGCACTATTTGGAAAAAAATAGCAGCTTTTTTTGTGGCATCAAATAACTGAAATCAAGGAGATGTCCATCATTTGGGGAATATCTGAACAAGTTTTGTTATATGATTTTGATGGCATATTTTTATACTATTAGAAATTATAAACAAGATGGTTTCAGAAAAAAATCTGCAGAGACATATGAAATCATGCAAAGCGAAATATTTGGAACCAGGAGGATACTGCACACCACTGGTTCCCAAACTTTTTTGGCCTACCACCCCCTTTCCAGAAAAAAATATTACTTAGCCCCCTGGAAATAATAGGAAAGATAAATGCACCTGTGGCCATCACCACTCTCCTGGATCACTGCAGCACCCAAAAGGGGGCGGTGGAGCCCACTTTGGGAATCACTGCTGTACACAATGAAAGCAATATTTATAATAACTATTAACTGTGAAAGACTTTACTACTCTGAATAAGATGCTTATCCAAGACAGTTGCAAAGGACCCATGATGAATCCTGGCATCCACCTCACAAGAGAGAATGATGAACTTTGAATGCAGAGTAAAGCCTACTTTTAATTTTCTTTACTTTTGTTGCTTTATTTTCTTTGTTTTCTTTTGGAAAATGGCTAATCTAGAAATATGCTTTGTGTGTTTGCACAGATTTAATATTTAAGAAATACTTGGTTTTTTCAAAGAGGAATTGGGGAGAGAGAATAGGAGAGAATTTGGGTCTCATTTTTAAAAAAATGTGTCAATTTTTAAATTTAATATGGAAATATTGTTAAATTAAAAAACAACTTAAAAAAGAAAATATTATATGGCCTTGTGGTATAGAGATCTTGGGTTGAGGTTTGGTAGTAATATTTACTAGCTTATTAACTTTGAGCAATCTATTTTATCTCTCAGTCTGTTTTTTCACTGATATAATGGAAATAATAATCTTTACCCTACCAATCTCAGAAAGATGAGGTTATGGAAGACCTTTTTAAATCATAAAGCAAAATATTAATGTGAGTTGTTGCAGCAGCATTTAAGTAAATCTACTTGCATTCTGAATAATTATCTTTAAACTCTTGGCTTTTAATATTTTATATCTCAAATCCTGGGAGATACCTTTTCAGTTAAACATGCCTAAATTCTCTACTTTAAAGTAGAAAATAGTTTTCTCAACTTAACAAAGAAGTATGCTTTGTTCTGTAAACGTATTCTCACAGATGCTATTCAGAAATAATAAAGAAATAAAGAAAACTTTTCCAAAGTACTTTGTAACTATCTTTTCTAACCTTTCTTAATTAAATATATTTCAGAGATTGGTCGTATAATTACTTTAGTTGTAAAGTCCAAATTATTACTGCCTTTCCCTGATCCTAAATTGAACAGTTTGCCATTGTTGTTGAGTTATTTCAGTTGTATTTGTCTTTTTGTGATCACATTTTATCATTTTCTTGGCAAAGATTCTAGAATGATTTTCCATTTCCTTCTCCAGCTCATTTTACAGATGAAGAATTGAGGAAAATAGAATTAAGTAACTTGTCCAGGATTACATAACTAAAATGAACAAGGCTTTCATTAAATAATATAACCGTAGGGTTAATAGCTATGAATTCTATGTTGTTTTATAGTTTAAAAAGCATTTTCCTCAGAGAAGCCTTATATCTGAAGTAAAATTATTAGTTTTCCCAATATAAAAATGAAGAAACTGAATGTTTGGATTCAACCAGGAGATAGATGAAGTAACTTATTTATAATGGAATGGTGACTCAAGCATAGGCAGGTGACACAGACAGTGACAAAACTATTATTGCTTCTTCCCAAATATATTGGGTCACTCTAATGCTACAACATTGCTCATGACTATCAAGTCATCACCAGGACCAAAAAACAAATATATGTGCCCTATTCATAACTAAAGAGAGGATCAGGAAGTTGAAATGTAAGCCATCAAAAAAAAAAATGAATCTGGACACATTTAATGTCCTTCCTTCATGAAGAGACTTCCCTGTTACTCTGCTTGTCCTCATTTCCCAAAGATTAGCAAGTACTCATCTCCTCCAATTTTCTCTACCAGAGGGATCAATTGCTTGTCAAAGAACATTTATTCTTCTCCCATCTCAGTCAAATTTTCTCTCATTCCTATCCTCCTCAAACTGACCCCATCAAATTTATCACTCTAGATCTTTCCTTCTCTTCCCCTTTTCAATCCCAAATATCTGATCCATAATTCATAGATATCCTCTTATCTTTCACAAATTCCTCTCTTATTCAGTCCATCTTTTGATATTTCTCAAGATCTGGTTACCTCCAGATGATACCACAACCATGGCCATTCTTCCCAATAATGGCTGCCCTTCCATATGTATATCTAAGTCATTGGCCCTGCTGCAGAATCGGAATGAAACAACTTCTCCTTTGATGTGCATTCAATCAAAATTGATCACCCATTCCAGATACTGGTGGCTTTTATCAATCTATTTCTAAGACACACTCTTTCCTAACACAGGGAGTTCAGAACTTGACTCAGTGTTCCTAACCCAACTCTTTTCCTCATTTTTGGGACTTTCACATACATGTGAATGAACCCTCATAAATATCATGACTTTTACTTTATCATAACAAAAAATATGGTGCTTCTATGTACTAAACTATAGATTTGTATTATCTGATCCTAAACTTTTATATTAAACTTTTCTCTTTTTGTTACTCCTTCTAGACATATTTTTGTCCTCTTTGTGACCTTATTTACCACATGCCTAAGAATTATTCCTGAGCTTTACCCATTCTCTGGCTATACCCTCTTTCTTCCTAATTTTGATTGCTTTGTGAACCTCTTCAAATCTGCATCTATAGCCACATCACAATGCCAAGGAGTAATGGTTATAGATATGCTTTAGTAATAGTGGATAGATTAACTAAATGGCCAGAAGCTTTTCCAGCAAAGCGTAACACCTCAGCTTTTGTTGTGAAAATCTTACTAAGAGAACTAATACCTAGATTCTCTATACCATTACATATTGCATCAGATTCTGGGTCCCATTTCTCAAATAAGATTCTAGCTACAGTTTATGAAATATTAGGAATTAAGAGACATCTTCACTCAATATTTAGACCCCAGTCTAGCGGACAGATTGAACGAGTGAATAAAAGTCTAAAAAATCTTATAGCAAAATTATGTGCAGAATCTCATATGAAATGGCCTGATGCATTGCCATTAGCACTATTCCACCTAAGAAGCCAACCCAACAGCATCATACATATTTCACCATTTGAAATGCTGTATGGACATCCACCATTCCATGGCAAAGCACCTCAAAGCATTCACAAATTATCACACCTAGGTATGGAATGCAAGCTATATGAATATATCAAATTGCTCAAGCAACAATTAAATCAACTTCACAAATTAGGCTTGATACATCAAAGAGTACCTTTTGATTTTGATCTACACAACTTCCAACCCGGAGATTATGTTTACACCAGAAACTTCACTAGGAAGACTGTGTTAGAACCCAAATGGCTTGGACCTTTCCAAATAATATTAACAACTCCAAGTGCAATCAAAATTGAAGGAAAAGATCCGTGGTTCCATGTCACCCATGTCAAGCCAGCTAAAGACATGTCCCTACAACAACGACCACAAGACCCAGAAACTATGCAAAACAAAGATCAATTAGCACCAACAAAACAATCAAGCAAGTCCTCAGTTAATCCAAAATCTATTAATAAGACCATAGAAACAGAGCAACAAACAGAACAACAATCAGAGCATGAATCAGAAGCAGAAGTAGACCAAGAACCAGTAAACAATCAGATTTTACACCCAAATGATTATCCCAATCTCAATCACTTAGTAGAATCATCTGTAAATAATTATGACAATGAAAGAGAATCAATGAAGGAAGAAGACACAGCATTTGATTTGCAATCAATACCAGATCTAGAAACTGATGACGACAAATGAATGAAAGCACAAAGACTTAATCACGAACTTTTATTTTTGATTACCTATAATAATCATCTTTATTGAAATCATAAAAGAAAAGAAGAAGAGAAAAAATCATATATGATAGACTTTTAAAAATTTGTTCCTGACAAAAGTCAGAAGATGACAAGCGCTGGTGCATCAAAGCAACACAAATCAGAAGTTGACAAGCGCGGGTACATCGAGCATCTCACTGGTTGCTGACTACGCAGATCGTCACAAGGACAGCAAACCTGAGAACTACAAAGACATCCGTGACCAAATACATCTATTGTAAAGAGGACATCCACACTGAAGAGGAACATCGAATCAGCGTGGGACACATGTATTTGGAAAAGAGATAACTTACACCCAACAGAATTCTCACTGCATACAACACTAGATTCCATCCAAGCAGTACGTGCAATTTGCAAAAGAATTCCGGTGGAGTAAGTATGTAACACGTCATTACATGGATAAGTCAATAGACAACACATAAAACATTTTCCTGACTTCACATTTACATGTGAAACATAAACTTTCACTTAAGAGAGAAGGGTATATCTGCCTTAGTAAAAGAAAGTCTCTTACTATGCTACAGACACCGTTCTACTCAAATCACCTGACATGTCATGTATATATGTAATTTTGATTACTAACCATTAGCAATAAGCTTACTAACACACAGGGACAGTTTAGTTAGTTTAGTAAGTTAGTACAGGGACAGATCTTTCTAAAATTTTCTTTGTAAATATTGTACATAGCAAAGGTCTATGGTTTAACCAATAGACTTACAAAAGATATAGGCTTACTTATTATTACTAACATTTCTAACATAGACATAGGTGTACTAACCTATTCATACACTAACTTTAGTAAGAGAACTAGAATTTAGAAATTTATTTGCAAAGAAAAATTTGCAAAATTTTCTTAGTTAATATTATCTGAGTAGTTCATAAAATTAGGTAATGCATAGATAGGATTCATTACTTTGTTCTAGTTAGCAAAATTAGCCTTAAAAATGTGTGAACGTTTAAAATGTAATTTGTTTTCCTTTCTGTTCAAAATTTTTTGAAAAAATGAAATCCCCATTCCTCTCCTATACTTTTACCTTATCCCATCTTAGTTTTAGCTTATTTAGTTGTAGCATAGTTTAGGAGATAGCAACCTTTTATTATTTTGCAAACTTAGTTAGGGATAAGAGATTAGTAAGAATTTAGCTTAGTATAAGAGTAGTAATCCCTTAGACTTTAGTAACTATTAAAATGGTGCTAGTTGCACATTTTGAAAAGAAAAGGGGCATTTGTAGTATACAGAATTGGGGGGATATAGTTTTTTCTAGCTTTGGCTGAGTTCCAAATTCAGTTGGGCTCTTAGAATCTTGAGGAGAGAGGCAGTTGACTGGATCTTCCGTGGAGGGAGGAAGTCAATGAGCGAGCTCTTAGATTATCTAGCTTCAATATTGAAATTTAGCCTAGCATTGATATATTTACTTAAGAAATTATTATTTTAGATAGACCCTTTATATCTTCCTTTCCTAATACCACCCTGCCTTCCCTCCCTTACCTTAGTGGCTGTGGAATTTATAAGGAGAGTAGAGAGGAGTTAAATCTGTGAAGAGTTATCTAATTGACAGCATTATTTATAATTTAATCAAATCATCTTTTATTCCCTTTAGATAGCATTTTGTAAAACTGAATAAGGCAGGTCCTTACTCAGATTCCATCTTCACTTCCCTTCCCCCACCTGAGGTTCCTGAGATAACTAATAGGGCTTTCCTTTAACCCACCTTCCTAACAAACATTCTTCAAACAAATAAATCCTTTGTGTTTTAATAGTCCTATTTAGTGTAATTTGTCTGTTAGTTATCAAGAGGGGAGAAGAGGGAAAGAGACAACATACTCTGAGCTTAGAGAGTAGCTGGGGCATCCATCTTGAAGGAAGGTGTTACTTCAAAATAGGTCCCTTCCTGTGAAATTAACTAAAGCCTGTTTGTTAATTTCAGTCTAGTATATTTCCCTCAGTTTGTGTTTGAGTCTAAGTCCCAGTCTGAAAGCCTGCAGTGTTAGTCTATTTAGGTTAACTTCTCTTCTCCCAAAAAGAAGAGAAGTTTCCCTTTTGTGTTATACTCCTGACTTCAGTCCTATTATACCTTGAATCTCTTTTAATCCCAGCCTACCTGTAGCCTAATTTATCCATTTACCAAGTCTCCAACATCCTCCTTTCAATTCCCTTATCCCAAACACCTTTCCTCAAATTACCCCCATAACACTAGTCTTTGTAAAAGAAAAAACATTTTTAATAGATTATTCTACTCATCTACCCTACTTTGCTTCTACTAAATATTGATGAATTAAATTGGAGAAAATAACAAATCATAAGGATTGGGTCTACTACTAGTATCTGCTACCTAGGCTTAACTTGGCTCTCAATACAGCAAATCAGTCCTATCATTGATGTCTAATCGATTCTCCATTGAACTTATCACAGATTTTTCTTCTGTCTTCAAATCTACCATGCCACTACCTCTACTTATACTCAAGTCTCTGATTATGAGATCACTCTTCTCCATACCAAGACCAAGCCTATTCATTACATATGTCTCTGATTTCTTCCTAATCTAATAAATTACCCTATCATCCCAATTATCACTATAATTCAATCTCACCTTGTCTATACTTGTTCCTTCCCTTCTGGTTCTAAGAATGTCCATATCTCCCCCATACTTAAAAAAAGAAATACCTCAGTAATTGCCACCATAATTATCAGATATCACCTTATGTTCCCTAACTTTCTCAAACTCCAAGAAGAAACCATATACATCCCCTTGCCTCCACCAAATTTCCTTTCACTCATCACAAATCTTTACAATCCAACTCCTCAAATGAAAGTCACCTCACCAAAGTTGCCAATAATTTCTTAAGTAACAATTATATTCATTACCTGTCTCTATGTTTCTGCCTTTTTCTGTCTCTCTGTTTCTGTCTCTCTCTGTGTCTGTGTCCGGGTCTGGGTCTGTCTGTCTGTCTGTCTCTCTCTCTCTCTCTCTCTCTCTCTCTCTCTCTCTCTCTCTCTCTCTCTCTATCCCTCTCTCTCTCTCTCTCTCTCAAAAAAAGTCCCTGGTTTGATTCCTGGCTATGATACTTACTTTTTGAATATGGCAGGGTAAACATATTCACTTGCAAATGTTTGTTGAGTGCCTATCATGAATAAATCTTTACGATATGTGGTATAAGATTCTATATAAAAAGACACCAATATTATTGGGCTTATAGTCTATTCTGAGAGAAAAATAACTTACCTTGATATTGAGTTTTAAAGTTTACATAATAGCTTGCTAAAAAAAGTTTTATGGGTACATAGTTCAATGATGATATTCCTCATTTTGAATATGAGAAATATGAGACTTGAAAAAGATAGTGAAAAAAGATAGTGATTTATCCAAGATCAGAAGTACATATCAGCCTTATATAAAGCAATATTTCCATTTCTAGGTAAAATATTGGTTTTATAACTTTTTTCAGTCCAGAGAAAAAGGGAAGTAACCAAATAAGAATAGCCTATACTCTTTATTCAATAATATGTAATATTTGTTAGTTCATTAATATTTTCATATAAAACAATACTTTCATTAACAGGAAAAGGAAATTGAAATAAATGGCCTCTCATGTCTATTTCAGCTCTAGATCTATGATGCTGTGAGGGATAATTTTACATTAAATAAAATTGCAAGTGAATTTAATTTTTTCAAAAAGTAAGTATTAGAACCAGGAATCAAACCTGGGTCTTTTGGCTCTATATCCAATATTCTTTCTTTCCATCATTCCATGCTGACTCATATATTATTATTATTTATATTAGATTATTATATTAGATTATAATTATTATATATTTATTATATTATATATTATATTATAATAGTTATATAAAATATCATAAAACTCTAAGAGAAAATGAAAAAGAGGAATAAAATATAATGTTAGTACTGAGGAGAAGAGAGGACATTTCTGGATAAGGAGATATGGGAAAGTTTGACAAAGTTGGTGGTCTTTGAACTGGGTATTGAAGGAAGTATAATAATTAGAATTAAAAATGTTTGAAAGGATGAGATAGACTCTTTAGTACTGAGGGAATATTTTCAACTAAGTCATGAACGAGTGTGAAATCAAGAGGTGTTAGTGTATTGGGAGGAATGGTCAATATTCCAGGTAAGTAGAATTTAGGTAAAGAGGAATAGTGGTAGAGAATGTACACTGTGAATTGGTAATATATTGGTTTCATAATTGAAAACTACTGAAGATATTAGTTAGTTGTGGTGCATGATGAGAAAAGAGCTCTACCTTAGAAAAATTATCTTAGCATCATGCAAAGGAGTTGATTTGAGCTTTGAGAAGATAGAGCCAGGGCAACCTGATAGATTCTGCTGGAATTGTGAAGGAGAGAGACAAGAAGAACTTGAAATAAAATAGGCGAGTGGAGCTATGAATGTAGGGAAGTAGACCCCCAAATATTGAACTCTTCTATGGAGAAATGATTATTTAAAAGACTCCCTCCCATTTCTATTTGGGAAGATATATGGCTTGAGCCCTAATGGGAAATGCTCTATTCTGGGCTTACTTTCAATATATTTATTTGATTTCCATATCAAGAACCAACCTATTCAAATCAGGATGTCACATAAAAACTCTAATATGACATGAGACAGACAGGTCCAGGTTTCTTACCAAACCACAATGGAACCCACATATTGAAAAGGACCTAGGTTTTAGATAAGAATTTTATTGGACCATAGGAAATCCATTTTCTTCACCCATCAATAGTCAATTTGTAATGTTAGCCAAGATTTGAAGGAAGGACAGAAATGTAATTCTGTCAAAATTAATCAAGGAAAGAACAGAGAGTGAGCTAGAACTTGAATGAAAGAAGCCCAGGAGGTCTCAGGAGGAGGTCTTATGAATTATGTAGGCAGCTCACTTAGTCTACATGAGGCCTTGATCTGAGCAGATGGCAAGATAGGGCTCCATGCTGATGGAGAATCTGTCACTGGGGAGGCATGATGTCTAAAGGAAGATGACTTGTTCTTGTGATTTTGTGATAGCTCTTGTGCTATCTCTGTCTGTCTCTCTGTCTTCTGTCTGCCTCTCTCTCCCCCCTCTCCTTTTCTTCTCTTCTTTCATTTTCAAGCAATCCTCCTTCCTCTTTTCACCAATAAAGGGATCTCTTATTCTGTTTCCAATCTTACATGGTGAATTGAATAAAGGAATTTGTTTATCCCTTCATATTAACAATGTAAAAATTAGTAGAAGAACTAAAAAATGGTCCTCCCTTTAATTAAAGCCTAGATGTTGGCTGTTGTAAGCACATGGAAAAAAGTAATTTTAGTTTTGGTTGGAGGAGGAAAAGGATAGAGTGTGTGAAAGTGGAGATGGTGAGTGGTAAGGATAGGCACTGGACCTGTCATTTAACTGCTACACGGAACTCCCACTTCTGGAAATACTGTTTTTTAGATCATTTAGAGGTTGAGTGACCTCCCCAAGGTCACGCAGTGGAGCCAAGTAAATAAATATTTATTAAGGGCCTTTTATGTGTGCTTAATGCTTTGTTTAGCACTGAAATTAAAATGAAGAAAATATAATAAATATAAAAAATAAAGAAAATGAAGAAAATAAAATAAATAACAACAACAAAATAGTTCCCATTCTCAATGAATTAATAATCTAATGGGGAGACAATATTAAAAGAATATTATATAATTAAGTATATGTGAGTATATATATATAGACATATCTCATTATATGTGTATGAGTATATTTATATATGACTACATGTGTGTCAATAGATAACTAGATAACTTCAGAAAGAAATTATTTTGTTTAAGGAGAACTGGGAAAAACTCCTTTCAAAAGGTTGGACTTCAAATGAGACTTGATGGAATTCAGGTAATCCAGGAGGCAGAGATGAGGAAGAAGTAAATTCCAAGCATGGCAGGAGGATGGAAAAATAAAATATCTCAAAATTGGAAATAGAGTGTTATGAATAAGGAACAATGAGGAGGCCAGATTCATTGAATTTCAGAGTATATAAACAGTAGTAAGGTATATGAAAATTATAAAAGTAAGGCTTTAAAAAATTAAACAGATGATATCATATTTGATTCTTATGGGAATAAGGCACAAACAAAGTTAAACAGGGTTATGGCATGGTTGTACATACTTTAGAAAGATGAATTTGATAATAAAGTAGAGAATGGAATAGAGTGGAGAGGATTCAGATGGGGAGACCAAGAAACAAGCTATTGTAATAATCTAGTTATGAGGTGATTGAAGAGTTGCACAAAAATAATTATAATCTTAGAGGAGAGAAGGAGGCATTTATGAAATTAGTACCAGTATGTTTCAGAGGCATGACTTGAATTTAGGTCTTTTGAGCTTTGAGATCAACTCTATATCCATTCTATTACATTGGTTCTCAAAAACATGGAGAAATGTGGAATAATGGCAAAATCTATGAGAAGAGTTAGAAAACTATATTCTAGTCTCATATTTTTCACTTTCCTATTGAGACTGATCAAATAACTTAACTTTTTTAGAACCCTTTTCCCCATTTATAAAAAAGAAGATGCCATTTGTCTTGATTACTTAATCAAGTAATCAAGTTGCTGAGAGCATCTAGGGAGCCCTTTGATATGTCTATAATCTCACTGAAATAAATATTCTGGCCATCCGTATTGATCATAACCAATCTTCACTTTTCTATCTTTTGCATATTGTATCTGTATCCTCAATGAACCCAACCCAATATACTGAGAGAACTTTTTAATAACTCTTGATATTGCATAGATAATAATGGAAAAATCTAGCGTCCATCATTCATTGCTCACTCTGTTTACAATCGTTCATCCCTCTTTTCATGACTTTCAACTATATAACATTGAGTATTTTATTTTATTTTTATTTTGAATATTTTCCCATAGTTACATATTTCATATTCTTTCCCTCTCCCTCAAACACTTTCACCCCCCTGTAGCCGATGCACAATTCTCCTGGGTTTTACATGTATCATTGATTAAGATCTAATTCCATATTATTGATAGTTGGACTAGAGTTATTGTTTAACATCTACATCCCCAATAATATCCCCATCAGCCCATGTGTTCAAGCAGTTGTTTTCTTCTGTGTTTTTACTCCCACAGTTCTTCCTCTGAATGTGGCTAGATTTCTTTCTCATAAGTCCCTCAGCCTTGCTCTGGATTCTTGCATTGCTGCTAGTAGAGAAGTCCATTAGGTTCGATTGTACCACAGTGTATCAGTCTCTGTGTACAATGTTCTCCTGGATCTGCTCCTTTCACTCTGCATCAATTCCTGGAGGTCATTCCAGTTTACATGGAATTCCTCCAGTTCTTTATTCCTTTGAACACAATAGTATTCCATTACCAACAGACACCACAATTTGTTCAGTCATTCCCCAATAGAAGGACATTCCCTCATTTTACAATTTTTTGCCACTGCAAAGAGTGCGACTATAAATATTTTTGTACAAGTCTTTTTCCTTATCATCTCTTTGGGGTATAAACCAAGCATTGCTATGGCTAGATCAAAAGGCAGATAGTCTTTTAAAGCCCTTTGGGCATAGTTCCAAATTGCCATCCAGAATGGTTGGATCAATTCAAAACTCCACCAGCAATGCATTAATGTCCCAATTTTGCCAAATCCCCTCCAACATTCACCTACATTCCTTCGCTGCCATGTTAGCTAATCTGCTAGGTGTAAGGTGTACCTCAGAGTTGTTTTGATTTGCATTTCTCTAATTATTAGAGATTTAGAACACTTTCTCATGTATTTGTTGATAGTTTTGATTTCTTTATCTGAAAATTGCCTATTCATGTCCCTTGCCCATTTATCAATTGGGGAATAGCTTGATTTTTTGTACAGTTGATTTAGGTCCTTGTATATTTGAGTAATTAGACCTTTGTCTGAGTTTTTTATTATAAAGATTTTTTCCCAATTTGTTGCTTCCCTTCTAATTTTGGTAGAATTGATTTTGTCTGTACAAAAATTTTTTAGTTTAATGTAGTCAATATTATTTATTTTACATTTTGTGATTTTTTTTCTAACTTTTGCTTCATTTAAAAATCTTTCCTTTCCCATAGATCTGATAAGTATACTATTCTGTGCTCACCTAATTTACTTATAATTTCCTTCTTTATATTCAAGTCATTCACCCATTCTGCATTTATCTTGGTATAGGGTGTGAGATGTCAATCTAGGCCCAATCTCTCCCATATTGTTTTCCAATTTTCCCAGCAGTTTTTGTCAAATAGTGGATTTTTTGTCCCAAAAGCTGGGTTCTTTGGGTTTATTGAAGACTGTCTTGCTGAGGTCTCTTACCCCTATTCTATTCCACTGATCCTCCCTTCTGTCTCTTTGCCAGTATCATATTGTTTTGATGACTACTCCTTTATAATACAGCTTAAGATCTGGTAATTCTAGGCCACCTTCCTTCATATTTTTTTTTATTATTTCCCTGTATATTCTTGGTCTTTTATTCTTCCAAATGAAGTTTGTTATAATTTTTTCTAATTCAATAAAAAAAAGTTTTTTGGTAGCTTGATAGGTATAGCACTAAATAGTTAATTAATTTGGGCAGGATGGTCATTTTCATTATGTTATCTTATCCTACCCATGAGCAATCAATGTTTTTCCAATTGTTTAGATCTAGTTTTAATTGTGTGAAAAGGGTTTCATAAGTGTATTTGTATAATTCCTGTGTTTGTCTTGGCAGTTAGATTCTTAAGTATTTTATATTATCTAGGGTGATTTTAAATGGAATTTCTCTCTCTAACTCTTGCTGTTGTAATGTGTTGGAAATATATAGAAATGCTGATGATTTATGTGTGTTTATTTTGTATCCTGCAACTTTGTTTAAGTTGTTGATTATTTCCACAAAATTTTTAGTTTATTCTCTAGGATTTTTTTTTCATTTCTTCAAATTTGTGTTTTACTGAAAAAGAAGTTTTTAGATCCTTTTGTATGTAGGATATATACAAAAGTAAGGAAAGAGTGAACTTTTGGACTGCTATTTGGCTACCTCATTTAAGTACAATTGTGGAACTATAGATTTAGGGAGGAGGAAGAGAAAGAGAGCCTGTTGAGACTTATTTGTCAAAGACCATCCAGGATATGATGTGGTTAGCTGGGTGGTTTTCCTTGTTGATATTGGTACTGTTTTGAGAAAAGTAAATTGATTCAGCATCCTTTTAAAAAAAATTACATGATTCATGTTCTTTTCCTCCCCTTTTCCCTCCTTTCTCCTCTCTCTCAGACCTGAAAAGTAATTCCCCTGGGATGGACATGTATTATCACTCAATACCTATTTCCATATTATTCATTTTTGTAATAGAGTCATCTTTTAAAATGAAAACCCAAATCACATACCCATATAAACAACTGATAAATAAAATGTTTTTCTTCTGCATTTCTGCTCCCAACAGTTCTTTCTCCCAAGTTCCTCTGGATTGTCCTGGATCATTGCATTGCTGCTAATAGAAAAGTCTATTACATTTGATTGGGCCAGTGTATCCGTATATGTGTAAAAGGTTCTTCTGGTTCTGTTCCTTTCGTTCTGCATCAGTTCCTGGAGGTCATTCCAGTTCACATGGAATCCCTCCAATTAATTATTCCTTTGAGCACAATAGTATTCCATCATCAACAGATACCACAATTTGTTCAGTCATTCCTCAATTGATAGATACCCCCTCATTTTCCAGGGTTTTTTTGCAAGCACAGAGTGTAGCTATGAATATTATTATACAAACATTTTTCCTTATCTCTTTGGGATATAAATCCAGCAGTGGTATGGCTGGATCAAAGGATAAGCAGTCTTTTTTTTTTTTTTTTTTAAACCTTATCTTCTGTCCTGGAGTCAATACTGTGTATTGGCTCCAAGGCAAAAGAGTGGTAAGGGCTAGGTAATGGGGGTTAAGTGACTTGCCCAGGGTCACACAGCTAGGAAGTGTCTGAGGCCAGATTTGAACCTAGGACCTCCCATCTCTAGGCCTGGTTCTCAATCCACTGAGCCACCCCGCTGCCCCCTAGGCAGTCTTTAAAGCCCATTGGGTATAGTTGCAAATTGCCTTCTAGAATGGTTGGATCAATTCACAACTCCACCAGAAATGCAAAAAAGTGTTCCAATTTTGCCACAACTCCTCCAATATTTATTATTTTCCTTTACTGTCATATTGGCCAATTTGCTAGGTGTGAGGTGGTACTGCAGAGTTGTTTTGATTTGAATTTCTCTAATCAGGAGGGATTTTTCATATGATTATTGATAGTTTTGATTTCTTCATCTGAGGAGCTAGTCATATCCCTTGACCATTTGTGAATTGGAGAATGGCTTGATTTCTTGTACATTTGACTTAGTTCTTTATAAATTTGAGAAATTAGACCTGTCAGAGATTTTTGTTATAAAATTCCCTTCCCCCACTTTGTTGCTTCCCTTCTAATTTTGGTTGCATTGGTTTTGTTTGTATAAAACCTTTTTAATTTAATATAATCAAAATTATTCATTTTACATCTTTTAATGTTCTCTAGTTCTTACTTGGTTTTAAAGTATTCCCTTTCCCATAGATCTGACAGGTAGACTATTTTATGTTCACCTAATTTATTTATAATTTTTCTCTTTATATTTAAGTCATTTACCCATTTTGACCTTATCTTGGTATAGGGTATGAGATGTTGATCTAAATATAGTTTCCCCTATACTGTTTCCCAGCAGTTTTTGTCAAATAGTGGATTTTTGTCCCCAAAACTGGGCTCTTTGGGTTTATCACAGTCTGTTTTGCTGAGGTCACTTACCCCAAGTCTATTCCACTGATCCTCCTTTCTGTCTCTTAGCCAGTACCATATTGTTTTGATGACTGCTGCTTTATAGTACAGTTTAAGAGCTGGTACTGCCAGGCCCCCTTCCTTCACAGGGTTTTCATTATTTCCCTGGATATTCTTGGTCTTTTGTTCTTCCAGATGAACTTTGTTATCATTTTTTCTAAGTCTATAAAAAATTCTTGGTAGTTCAATAGGTATAGCACTGAATAAGTAGATTAATTTGGGCCGAATGGTCATTTTTATGTTAGCTCGTCCTACCCATGAGCAGTGAATGTTTTCCCAATTGTTTAGATCCAGTTTTGTGTGGAAAGCATTTTGTAGTCGTGTTCTTGTAATTCCTGTATTTATCTTGGCCGACAGCTTCCCCAAGACTTGATTTTAAACGTAGCTGCCCAGTTTTGTTGGAAATATCTAGAAATGCTGATGCTTTGGGTGGGTTTATTTTGTATCCTGCAACTTGGCTCAAGCTATCCATTCTTTCCACCAGCTCTTTAGTTGAATTTCTCTTCGGATTCTGTAAGGAGACCATCATATCACAGAGGCAGATTTCCCCCCTCAGCTGGGGCGCGGACCTGAGGCAGCCAGACCCCCCCGGATTGGACGTGGGCCTATTGGGGGAGGGGAAGAGGAGCACTCGGGGAAAGACAACGGGGTCAGGGACTGCGGGGAGTGATGTGGGGCAGCTCCGGAGTGGGAGCCCAGGCGGGAGAGTGGGGGTAACGGAGCGCACCGTGTCACATCTCGGGGAGGGTCCCAGGACACAGGGCTCGGTCAGGGCTGGTCAAACCATGGCTGCGATTCTGTGAGTAAGGAAGGTTGAAGGCCGATATGGAGATCGGGGTCGCCCTTAGAGGCGGGAGAGGCCTTGGGGCAGGTCTGAGGAAGAGAAGACAGTGCCGGAGGCTCAAGGGCGCCGCGGCACCGGGGTTTGGGAAACCTGGATCCACCAGAACCACGGCCAGAACCCGGGCCGCTCACGGGGGTGCCGTGCCCTTCTGGTGCCCAGAGGCCTCCGCACATCTCAGGCAGCCCCGTACCCATTTCCCGGACCTAGAGATAGAGACCGAGGTCGCTGCTTCTCTCTCTGGCGCCTCAAGTTAGCAGTAACTTTTCAGCCAGCGCAGATGAAGGTGCAGAATGCCTCTCTAGGATTTTTTAAGTAGAGCATCATATCATCTGCAAAGAGTGATAGCTTGGTCTCCTCACTGCCTATTTTAATACCTTCAATTTCTTTTTCTTCCCTAATTGCTACTGACAGTATTTCTAATACTATGTTAAATGATAAGAGGAGAAAATGGGTATCCTTGTTTCATGCCTGATCATATTGGAAATGCTTCTAATTTATTCCCATTGCAGATGATGTTTATTGATGGTTTTAGATATATACCAGTTTTTTGTTTGTTTGTTTGTTTTAGAAAAGGCCCTTCTTTTCCTATACTTTCTAGTGTCTTCAGTAGGAATGGGTACTGTATTTTGTCAAAGGCTTTTTCAACATCTATTGAGATAATTGTGTGATTTTTGTTGGTTTGCTTGTTGATATGGTCAATTATGTGAATGATTTTCCTAGTATTGAACCATCCTTGCATTCCTGGTATAAATCCCAACTGATCATGATGGAAAACCCTCATTGTCACTTGCTGGGGTCTTTTTGCTAATATTCTATTTAAGAATTTTGCATGTATGTTCATTAAGGAGATTGGTCTGTAGTTTTCTTTCTCTGTTTTTATTCTACCTGGCTTTGGGATCAGTACCATATTTGTGTCATAAAAGGAGTTTGGTAGAACTCCTTTGTTTATTATGTCAAATAGTTTGTATAGTATTAGGATTTGTTGTTCATTGAAAGTTTGATAGAATTCACTTGTGAATCCATCTGGTCCATGGGGAGTTTTCTTAGTGAGTTCTTTGATGGATTGTTCAATTTATTTTTCTAATATGGGATTACTTAAGTATTCCATTTCTTCTACTGTTAATCTAGGTAATTTATGTTTTTGTAAATATTCATCCATATCACCTCGATTGCTGTATTTATTGCCCTATAATTGGGCAAAATAGTTTTTAATTATTGCCTTGATTTCCTCTTCATTAGAGGTGAGGTCTCCCTTTTCATCTTTGATACTGATAATTTGGTTTTCTTCTTTCCTCTTTTTAATTAGATTGACCAGTAGTTCATCAATTGTATTTATTTTTTCAAAGTACAGGCTTCTAGTCTTTTAAATTAATTCAATAGTTCTTTCACTTTCAATTTTATTAATTTCTCCTTTAATTTTTATAATCTCTAATTTAGTTTTTAACTGGGGATTTTTAATTTTTTTTCACTTTTTTGTTTTTTGATTTGCATGCCCTATTCATTGATCTTTGCCCTTCCTAATTAGTTAATATATGCACTCAAGGATATAAATTTACCTACCCTCTGAGTGCTACTTTAGCTGCATCCCACATATTTTGGTAGGATGTCTCATCATGGTCATTGTCGTCAATGAAATTATTAATTGTTTCTATGATTTGTTCTTTAACTGATTTTGTAGAATCATATTATTTAATTTCCAATTAATTTTTGATTTGCCTGTCCATGTGCCCTTATTTATTATTATTTTTATTGCATTGTGATCTGAAAAGGTTACACTTATTATTTCTGCTCTTTTGCACTTTTTTGCCATATTTCTATGCTGTAGATCTCCCACTAGTATAGTTTTACTATCTATTTCCTCCTTGAATTCTGCCAGTTTCTCCTTTAGAAATTTGGATGCTACACCATTTGGTGCATACATGTTGAGTACTGCTATTTTCTTCATTGTTTATACTGCCTTTTATAACGATGTAATTACTTCCCTACCTCTTTTAACCAGATATTTTTTTACTTTGACATTTTCAGAAATCATAATTTCAACTCCTGCCTTCTTTTTTTCTCAGTTAAAGCCCATTAGATTTTACTGAAGGCTTTAACATTATCCCTATATATGTCCACCTGCCTCATGTGTGTTTCTTGTAGACAACATATGGTAGGATTTTGTTTTCTAATCCACTCTGCTATTTGCTTCTGTTTTATGGGTGAGTTCATCTCATTTACATTCAGAGTTATAATTATCAGCTCTGTATTCCCCAACATTTTGATATCCTCTCCTAGTTCTGCCCCTTCTTCTTATGCTATTTTCTTTTAAACCAGTAGTTTGTTTTAAATCAGTCTCCTTATCCCCTCCCTTAGTTTACTTCCCTTTCCATGCCCTCCCTTTATGTTCCCCTCTTATTATTTTTAAGGCCTAATGAATTCCATCCCCCCCTCTTCCCCTCCCTTTTTGAACTCCCCACCCCACTGTCCTCCTTGGTTTATCCTTTTTTACTTTCTCCATAGGGTAAGATAGAATTCAATATACCAAAGGATCTAACTACTCTTAGCTCTCAGGTTTTTTATGTATTTCCTATTAAAGTTTTATGTATTTCCTATTAAAGCTCTTTTCCTCTTCTTCTTATAATAGTATTCATCCCCTCTCCTTCTCATGCCCTCTTTGTGTTGTATAGATTATCTTATTTTTCTTATTCCTTCAATTTTCTCTTGGTGCCATCTTCTATTCCCCACTCCCCTTTTTTCCATATCATCTTAGACCTTTAGTACTCCAACTTTCCCCTATGAATAATTCTTTTAATTACTAAATAGTGAATAAAATTTTTGAGAATTGCATATAACATTTCTCCTTATAAGAATACAAATAATTTTATCTTATTGAAGCCCTAAAAGAAGCAAATTTAAAAATAAGAGTTTTCTTTCTTTCCTTTCTCTTTCTTATTTACCTTTTAATGTTTCTCTTGATTTTTGTGGTTGGATATCAAACTTTCCATTTACATCTGATCTCTTATTTATACATACTTGGAAATATTCCATCTTGTTGAATGCCTATACTTTCCCTTGGAATTATATAGTCAGTTTTGATGGGTAGGTGATTCTTGGTTGTAGACCTAATTCTCTTGCTTTTCTGAATATCATATGCCATATCCTGTGTAATCCTGATTGGTATTCCTTGTTATCTGAATTGTCTTTCTGGCTTCTTATAATATTTTTTCCTTAACTTGGAAACTCTTGAATTTGACAATTATATTCCTGGGGGTTGACTTTTGAGAGTTTAGTGTAGGGAGTGATCTATGGATCCTTTCAATGTCTATTTTGACCTCTTATTGAAGAACATCAGGACAGTTTACTTGGATAATTTCTTGTAGTATGGTGTCCAAATTTCTATTAATTTCTGATTTTTCAGGAAGATTGATGATTCTCAGATTGTCTCTTCTAGACCTCTTTTCTTGATCTGTCATTCTCTCAGTGAGATATTTCATATTTCCTCCTATGTTGTCATTCTTTTTACTTTGCTTTATTAGTTCTTGCTGTCTTGCATGATCATTGGCTTCTACTTGCCCAATTCTGGTCTTTAGAGACTGGTTTTCTGCTATAATCTTTTGATTTCCCTTTTTGATTTGGTCTGTTCTGTTTTTCATGGTTTCCTGCTGTTTAATTTGGGCCTCCAATTTGCTTATTATTTCATTTTATTTTGGGGCCTCTTTCTCCAATTGGGAGTTTCTGTCTTTTAAACTGTTAATTTCCTTTTGAGCTATTTCCCAATTTTATTGCCAAATCTCTCATCTTTCTCATGATCTCATATTTGAACTGTTCTAGAGCTTGTGACCAATTTTCATTATTTTGGGAAGGTTTGGATGTGTTTTCTTATTTGTCCTCCTCTGCTGTCTGCTCTGTTGTATGGATTTTTTTCCATGTAAAAGTTATTGAGTGTTCAAGCTTTTTTCTTATTCTTTCTCTTGGTTAGTTCTTGGGCATTGCTTGCTGTTATTGTGCTGGTTTTCCCCTTCTTATTCAGAAGTCTGGGTGAGGCAGGCAAGCTCTGTGTGTATAGAGCTGTGGAGCAGTTTTTGCCTGAGTCACAGCTGAGTGCCGCCCCTCTCAGCTCTATCCTCCTGCCCAAGGTCTGCTCCCTTTAGGCTCCTGGGGTCTCAGGTCTAGCTGATTTCAGGGTCAAGCCTCATGGTAGTCTCCTTGCTTGCTCTTCTGCTGAAGCTCCTTTACTAGTCTCAGAGAGCTGCTTCCATAGTCTGTCACCCCTTTGCTCTTGTTCCACACCCAAGGTCCACATTCTTTAGCGTCTTGGGGTCTTAAGTCCTGCTGCTCTCAGGAGCAAGCCCTTGGTGGTGCCAGTTAGATGCCAAGAACTTAGTGAATGGTCCATGCTTGCTCTAACTCTTGTGTGCTGGCTCTGGCAATGTAGGTGGGGTGGAGGAGAGTTGATCAGCTTGTGTTTTAGTGAGAGCTATTTCACCCCCTTATAGGGTGGAAATGTCAAAATCCCACATACCTTCAATGTTGCACCCTATTGTGGGGTCCCTTCATTCATCTAGATTTGTTTTTTGTGTCCTTTTGAGGTGTCATGTATGGATAAGTTAGGAGAGTTAAGCACCCTGCTTCTATTCTACAGCCATCTTAATCCAAAAATCCCCATTCTGAGTATTTTAAAGTTGTGTTATAGATGAGTTTTTGTTTCAGGAGAAATTTTGGACCCAATAAACACCCTAAACAATTTCAGAAATGCAAATCAATTCTACTTTCCTCATCATTTTTAAAAATCACAGATGAAGGTTAAATACACTGACACAAATGTACACAGATACATATATGAACAGAGTAATCAGTATCAAATGCATTAAATTCAACAGGGAAAAAGAAGGGGTTGTATTAAGGCAAAGATGAAAGAGAGCAAAAGGGGTGCAGTGTTCATAAGCAAAACAAAATCAAATGTTAGATGCAGAAAATATGAGAGGAGATTAAAAGCAAAGAAAGGAAGAATTAAAAACCTGTGTTCCTGAATGGCACAAGGGGAAGAGAAATATAACAGTGACCTAAGAAAAGATCATGCCATTTATAGATCAAATGTTTACCAAACTCTTAATAGATTATCATCTTCATTTTTGTGAAAAGGAGGATTGGAGGTATAGATAGGACATAGTATAAGAAGTGAAAATGGAGGAAAATATGCACTTAAATTCACAGTATATATATATGTGTAGCTAGCTAGCTAGATAGATATAGATATAGATAGATAGATAGAGATAGATATATATGTGTATATCTATATATTTATATATAAATTCAAATAGATTAGAATAGATTAAGAAAAAATAAGACTAGACCATAAAGATACTCAAAGATTAAAAATAGAGGAGGAGAATCTTGGAAAAAAATTTCATCAGCTGAACTAAAAAAATCAGGGCAATTAGTCATGATTTCAGACAAGGTAACAGTAAAAAATGATCATGATAAAATAAAAAGGTAGGGAATATATATCATACTCAAGATGTTATAAATAACACATCTACAGCAATGAATATATTTGAATGGAATAACAAAGCATTTAAATATTTAAAAGAAAAGTTAATTGATTTTCAAAGAGAAATGGAAAGTTAATTGCAATAGTGATGAATCTCCAGTATATTTCTCTGAGATCTGGACAAATTAAGAAAAATGATAATGAAGAAGTTAAGGACCAAAATAGAATCTAAGAAAAAATTAAAGATAACATATTTTTGCTGACAATTGAATGACAACAATCAAGATTTTACATATTTCTAAGATTTTTTGGCCCCTTTACAAAAATTGACCGTATATTGATAGGAATTTAAAAAACCTCACAAATAAAGACAGAAGTACTAAATATCTACTTTAACTTAAAAAAAGAAGAAATAAAGTACATGTACAGTAAAGGACTTTTGAAGAGATTGTTTAAAGATGATTGTAAACTAAATAACAAAATAAATAATAAAAAATTTCAATAAAGGAAATGACAATGAGAAAACATACTGCATCCAATGTAATAAAGCCAAAATAGCCATAAGGGGAAAATGATATAACTAAAACTTTTCAATAAGAGAGACAGACAGAGAGAGAATAAATCAATCAATCGATTGGTCATGCAAAAGAAAATTAAGAAAACTTCACCCACCCTTACTAAAAGCAAAAAAAAATAATAATAATTGAAAAGAGAAGTGATTAACAAAACTGAAACTAAAATGCAATTTATTTGTAAAATAAAATTAAGAACTGTTGAAATCAAGGAAACTATCATAAATCATTTATTTTTTTCCTAACAAAATTGATAGGTGAATTAAATAGCTACGATGAAAATTTAAGACTCATTAAAAAGAAATATGCTACTTATATTATATAAGCCATCATTATATAATGAGAAAAAAGCTATCAAATAAAGCATGAATCTGTTCTTAAAGGGATGGGGAAAAATAACTACAGGACCAGATTGGTCAGCAAATAAATTCTAGCAATAGTGAAGCAACAACAACAACAACAACAACAACAACAACAACAACAAAACAATTACTATTACACAAACTATTTACAAACATAAAAAATGGGAAAACTTTCTTTATGGTATAAATATGTTATTGTTACCTAGCAAGAGGCAAAGCAGAGGAAGAAACTACAGATTGATATTCTTCATAAATTTTGACAATAAATATTAAATAAATTCTGGGTCCAGTTCACTTCCATCTAATTTCTCTTCTAAATATGTACAATGTTCAGCCAGTTCAGTTGGGTGTCTATCCAATTGAATACCACTAGTGAGGTAATAGTTATGTCTTATCAACTTAATTTATCTTACTTTTACTATTTAGAAAGTTAGGGAAATCTCATTTTGGAGGTCCTACAATATTCTAGGACTTTATCAAAATAGAAAACAAAAACAGAAGTACCTGGAAAAATTTTATCTATACAAGAAATATTCCTTTTGTTGGAACTCCTCTATTGATGTTCTCAATGTAAGATGATTAAAACTACGTTTTGGTGATTGTCCCCACCCCCTTTATGCTTCACTTTGTATACATTTAAAATATTTTGGCATATGTAAAAAGCGACTTGAGGTTATTGATAGAGTAAGTAATCCGATCAGGTAACACACTTAATATATTTCACAGGTGAAACCTGACATCAGGTCTTCCTGACTCTGAGACTAGTTCTCAATCCCCTGTGCTATCCAGATTCACATTCAAAATATTGCCAAAGTTGTTATAAATGAAAAAAATATATAAGGAATGAACATTTAAAATTGGAATAATAAGGAAAAGCTGTATGTAGGAAGTGATTCTTGAGCTGAGCTTTGATGAAAAAGTGCTAGGGAGGACGATTAAAAAAATAAAACTCTCAAAAAATCTCTGCCCTCAAAGTTCTGGGGGGGTGTGTGTGTGCGTGTGTGTGTGTGTGTGTGCGTGTGCACCCAGTGTGTGTGTGTGTGTGTGTTGGAGCTATATAATGTGTACAGATAAGTTCAATTCAAGGTCTATGAACATAAAATATAATCTTATTATTTAGAAAATGGTAACAGGGCATCCCTAAGTCATTTCAATCATGGCAGCAAGATTTCACACCATTCTAAGTGGAATTGCTGAGAATCAAGCTCACTCAGTAGGAACATCATCAGAACGTATGCATTAAGTGCTTTCATGCCTAGCATTATTGGAGACATGGGGAGAGGTGACATCTTCCTTCTACTTAGTTTAAGAGTCCTGAGAGTCTTTGTAATGAAAGATGGTGGAAAAACATTATTATCACTGCTATTTCTTAGTTCAATTCTCTACACATCTTTTCAAGTGTTGAAGCATGTTCAAGGATATGTGCTTCTTTCACATTCCTGAAAATTGAAAACTTAGCAGGTAGTCAGTACCTCTGCTTTGGTAGCTCCCTGATCATTTCTGCATAAATAAAAGGAAAGCTGCCATACTTTTTAAATTTCATATATTTTTCAGGTTCTTTTAGTTTTTTTAATAATTCAGCCATAGATATGAATCTTAAAGCTTTACACTGTAGATGGAATGGAGATATAGATAGTCCTAATTGGAAAGGACATTTGAACATACAATATTAGAATGGAAAGTACCTTCAAATATAGAATATCAGAGCTGAAAGACATATTGAAGAGAATATCATAACTGATTGAAATCTCAGAAGATAAAATGCTTGAAATGAAAAGAACTTTTTTTTTCAGATAGAACATTGATTTTAAGATAGAAGAGTTCTTACAACACAGAATGCTAGAATTGGAAAAGAACTTAGAACACAGAAGATCAGAACTAGAAAGGACTTTAGAACACAGAATTTTAGAGCTGATAAGGATCTTATACCATGGAACACAGAATGCCATATTTGTGTTCTAATTCCTGTCCAGGCTATACTCCTGATACATCTCCATAGGATTTTCTCTGACACACCACAGACAACTCATTACCCTGAAAGCTCATCCCACCTCTGTTCTATTTCTTACATTGTAATTGCCTTCAGCTCCTATGACTTCTACCTGTGATTGGATAACTCCTCTTAAAACCTCAGTTTTAGTAAAAAGACTCAGTAGAACTGTGTCTTCATTCTTCCTCAGGCTAAACTCTTGATTATTTGGATTTTTTTCTGCTATGTCCCATATTCATCCACTCTCACCCTTTCTGTTCCCTTTTGTATATTGTCTTCTTTATTGGCAGCGAGGATTGGTTTTCTTTCTGCTGGTAGTTTGATTCCCAGCTTTTAGCATAAATTCTGACACAATAAGTGACTTAATAAATACTTTTTCGACTTGACTGGAAAGGGCATCATAACAGAGAACACAGAATTTCAGAGAGCAAGGGAAAATGGAAAATATAATGTAAGAAATGGAAGGATTCTTAGACACCATTGGATCCTACTCCTGTTTCTTTCTACACAAAAACTAAGGCCTAAAAATGGGAAATGACTTGTTCAAGATTTGTTGCAAGACAGTGGTAGAATAAGAAACAGAGTATGCTGCTGTTCTATCAAACTTTGCTATTTTCAACATTCATTAGGTCTCTGTTGTTCTACTTTTGGGACAAACATAACACCTTTCCTCATTGTGTTAAGTATTTTAGATTTTATTTCACAATATTGAATTTTACCGAATTTGTGATACACTAATATTTTCAATTATTTTTCAGAAGAGCTTCTCTAATGGTTCTCCTATGGCTATATTTAAGTAGCTGATAAGAAAAAAGATTATAACAAGACCATATTTATTAATCATCCTCATTGCTAATTCTTTTCTCTTTCCATCTCCCAATTGAGTAAGATAGATTGCTATACCCAATTGAACATCCTTATATATTCTTCCTTCTTTGAACCAATCTGATGAGAGTAATGTTCAAGTTTTCCCTCCTCCCCATTTCCCCTCCAATTTAAAAATCCTTGTTTCCTCCATTAATATGAGAAAATTTGCCCTATTCTTCCTCTCTCCCCACCCCTCTCTCAATCTATCCCTTTTTTTTCACCCCTTAACATTTGCTCCAACATTTTAAGTCCATATGAGCAAGGAAACAATGAATCAAGCCCTATATGTAGCTTACCATTTTCTGAATTGTAAATGATCACAATTAAAATTTAAGTATCACAAATTTAAGCTCACAAGAAAGCATAAGCTGACCCCACCACAAGCCAATTACATAGAATTTTATATTTAGAATAGAGCTGCCATTTATTCTAAACCATACCTCATGAACATACCATATTAAACAATAAAGTTATTTTTTCCTTGATATTTTCCATTGAGACCCTGCTATCTCTGCTGAGGTAAACCACTTTGCTTTTGTTTAATTCAAATCACCAAAATTATTTTTTCCCTAATACTAAGCCTAATTCTGTCATTCTGTGACTCTCATTGCTACTAGTTCCCTCTAGATACAAAAAAATAAGGCTGATTTGACTTTGAATATTTGAAGATATCTATCATATCCTGGCTCTCTTCTGCCAAATCTTCCCTTCTTCTACACTTTACATCACTAATCCCTTGAATACATGCCCACATTGTTTTTTTCCCATCATTCTCATAAGACAGCCTGTCAATTCTTTGTTGAAATATAGATGCATTAAGTAATGTACTGGAAAGAACATTATTTGAAGTCAGGCGACCTGCCATTTGGCCCTATGTGACTTTGCACAAGTCTATTATATTCTCTATCCCTACAGTAGCTGGAGTAGATGATATCTAAAGTCCCTTCCAGTCCTAGATCTTATGCCCTTTTCTTGATTTCTCAATACAATATACACGACGACTGGATCAATCCTCAATTTTAGTAGTCTAGGGAATATCTGTGTACATGGCAACACCTTTTCAACATAGAGACTTAAAGAGTCACCAATATAGGCAACACAGAGATGTTGAGTGTTTAGTTCTGGGCCAACCAAACAATATGTCTGAGAGAATATTTGAACTCAAAACTTTATAGTTTTAAATACAGTTTTCTTCTCTCTCTCTCTCTCTCTCTCTCTCTCTCTCTCTGTCTTTCTCTTTCCCCCGCATTCTTTCTCTCTCTCTCTTTCTCTTTCTATACACATAGTTTTTTTTTCTGTTTGTTATTAATGAACCCATATTAGCCCTGATCTCTCAAAATATATATTTTAACAATTTATTTTGAATTTTCTAGGAATTTTCATCAAACAGACTACTCATCATTTCTGAAAAGTGGAAAATTTTATATTCTTGACATGGGTTACCTCCTTAATATTTTTATATCACCATCAGTGGCTTAGATGTAATATCTGATAGTAGTACTAGTAGTTGTTGTCAGGTGTGAAGTTCATTTCATCTGGATCCAGATTCTAGAATTTATTTTTAACAGCTACATGTTCACTTTTAATTTGCTAACTTCTATTCATCTTGAATTCCCCATAGGGCTTATTGTAAGTTCTCTCTTTCCAGTATGAATATAATTTATATTCTTGGTGAGGAATAAATAACTTGGTGAATAATTCTCTTCTCTGTTAATATTATAACTTTGGTTTGAGAAGCATTTGTGACAAAATGAAAAGAATACTGGATTTAGAGAAGACAGGGTGAGATTTAGCTCTGGAGTCCAAGGGCTTATTTCAAAAACTTCCTAAAACATATACTACATGTGTGAAAAAGTTGAAACAACTTTCCTATACCTCATTTTCCCATTTACAAATTAAGGAGCTAAATAAGAAGTGATGGTCTCTGACGTCCTGTTTATATTAAGAACTATGACCAATTTGAGACCTGATTAAAAAAATAATCCCATGTCTTCCGACCTGAGTCCATTAATGACAGAAGAGTAAGAGAGTTATGGGAGAAGAAAGAGATTAGGACAGCTTTTTAGGAAATGAAAGACTGGGCAAAGACAGGGAAGTAAGAAGATAACATTTCCAGAAGATATGAGAGGTAACATTATTGTAGGAAAAAGAAAAGTGATCTCAAAATTTCTAGACTTTGGACTAAGATTCTAGACTAATAGTATTAACTGGGAAATGTTACCAGACCATAAAGGAGAAAAATCGCCAAGCACAAGAACTACCAAACTATCCAAGGGGAAGAGCCTCATTGGGTCTTATACAAGCTTCATGAGTCCTTTGTTGTGAATTTTTCAACAAGACCTCATTAATTAATTAAATGTGAACATATAAGTAACCTCATATTAATATCATAATAAGCTCACTGGGTAGGGCAGTGAATAGAGTTATAGAACTTGGAAGTCAGGAAAAGCTAAGTTCCACTTCCATCTCGGGCACTGACGATTATGGCCCTAGTCAAATCACTTAATTGCTAGACTTTAGTTTTGAAATTTATAGGGTCAGCAATGACATTTACCTCAGAGGGTAATTTTGGGGGAGACTTATGTAAAACATGTTTCAAAACAGAAGATGCAATAGAAATGTTACCTACTATTGCTGCTACTATTGTATTAAATCATGAGTCCTGTTGACTTGATTTGTATTCATAAGCCTGTGTCAAAGTGAAAGAATTGAGTGAAGAAGAATATTTTTGAATTCCCAGATACAGATAGGTGACACATTGGAAAAACGGCTGGATTTGGAGTCTGGAAGACTTGATTTCAAATACAAATACAGTCATAAATGTTTATTAGCTGTTTAACTCTGAGAAAGTCACAACCTCTTTTTGCCTCAGTTTCATTGACTATAAGCTGGAGAGGATAGGAACTAAGGAAATGTAGCTCTGCAGTGAAGACAATCCGCCATATTCACAATCATATCTGGATTCCCTATTATCAAGAGTTTTGATTAGGGACTTCTTTGTTAAACTAAAAAGTTTTGTAAATGTATATGAGTGTGACTGCTACTTTTCCAGTGTGAAATATTATTGCAGCATATGTGCTTTTTCTGTTTGAAAACATCAGAAAAATTATGAAAGGTAACAAAATCTCACTAGAGTATATGGTGGAAGAAGCACTTGACTAATTCTGCTTGCTCTTCTCCAGAAGGCAAGATAAGAAGCAAGGAAGGGATGGAAAGTGTGATAGAGTAGATTTTGACTTGATTGAGGAGAAAATGTTTGGAGAATTAGAACTGGCTAAAAGTGAAATGGACTGTCTCCACAGATAATGAGCTCTTCATTACTAGAGGTTAGTTTAAGCAGAGGCTGAATGATTCTAATAGGATGATATTAAAAGGAATTTTAGAGTCCATGATTATCTGATCAAAACACATTATCCTTTCAGATAATTAACTGAAAGCTAAAATGGATTCTATCCACTTTCTCAATCCCTTCTGCCATCCGTCTTTGGATGGTAATTGCTATCATCATCAGGGAGGATACCAATGAACCAGAGCCAAATTTCCTCTTTTCAAGAATCATTCATTCAATAGATATGCTTTCCAATCCACTTGAGGTGGGGCTAGGGAGCCCAGGTCAGTTTCCACAATCAGCACATGGAAAGATAACTTGGATCAGGTTAATAGTTAGGAAGAGCTTGACATCAATCCACTCCATTGATTCTCAGTTAGAGTTTAAAAAAAAAAACAGAAATAAAATGAAATTCAAAAAGATGTGTGATTATACCCAATCTCAGAGAAGTACCAAAAAATCATGAATGTAGCTTAAGAACTTAAGAAGAAGCTTAAGAACAATTGTTAGAGAAGGGCATCACTAAAAAAAGACACTAGATATATATTCTAATATTGGATAAATGCTTCATTTTTAATCACCTTTCCAGAATTATGTTAGGCTTGAAAAAGAGCAGCATGGTGGAAAAAATTTGGAGTTTGAGGACCTGGGTTCAAATCCTGAGACTTTTACAAGTTGGAGATTTTCGGTAGGAGGGGGTTAGACTCAATCATTTATAAGTTCCCCTCTAACTTTATATCTGATATATCTATATATTAGAACAAAGGGGATTTATTTCTTTTACTTAGCATCTTCCATACCATGTCTCAGGATTGGGAGGTAAGGCTGGCTTAGTGAGTTAAACAAGGCAAACCAACTGGTGAAGGGTTAATTTGAGATGTAAATGTTTAATTGAGTTAAAGCAATAACATATACCTTCTAAAGATAAAAGGGAAAATGAGATAACTAGAACATTATGGAGGAGACAGCAAGAAATATAGTATTATAATAAGCCAAGAATGAAGTCAAGAAGTCACTTGGAATACATGAGAATCTATCAGATTCAGGGGTAAGAACTACAATGCCACTTCATAGTGCTATTTCTATAGCTTCCTTCTAAGAGTCATTGAAGTCTCACAACAGAATAAATTTAATGATCTTCTTAAGCTACAAATGTCCCAGGTAATAAAGAAGATGATGATAAATAGTAATATTGATAATTATCAGGTTGATAGCACAATAAGAATAAGAGGGAACAGAGGGAAGAAGGGAAGTGGAAATGATAATGATTCACCTTTAAGATATTTTAAGGATTACAAAACACTTTCCTAACAACCTTTAGAAACAGTTAGGAAAAGAATCATTAGCCTCATTTAAGAAATGAAGTAATTGAGGCATAGAATAGTAATAGAATAACTTTTTACTTAGAAAGATTTAGTATGAGGCTGCATGGTATAGTGTGGTCATTGAAGCCATCAATTGATTCATGGGTTCATTAACCAACTAACATTTGTTAAACACCTAGTACTTAAAATTTTCTGTTTTAGACAACTAGGAAAATATTTTTTGAAAGTAGAAGATAGAGTATCTTTCTTTAAGGTTCTTACTTTTGATCAGGATTCACAAATCTAAGTATTTAAATTTATGTAGTATTTTAAGGCTTGAAAAGCACTTTATTTAGACTATCATATTTTATCCTTGAATAATTCTTGGAAGTAGGTACTACTGTTATTCTTTTACAGATGAAGAAACTGAGCATGTATTTAGGTAATTTATTCAGCTACATAACTACTAAATGTGTGAAGCAGGATTTTAAGTCAGACCTTTATATTTCCAAGTATATGTATATATATATATGTATATGTATATGAATATACACACTCAGATAACTAATGTACTCAGATCTGCTCTCAATGGGATGTGGAATACAAGCAATCTACTCCAAGTCTATCCTCCCTCTACCCCTCTAAAAAGAAGAAAAATAACAAACAATAACAAAATAATCAGAGAATAAAACCTAACTTGTCCTATCTCCAATCTACTCAAGCTATGCATTCAGCTAGCTTATCATCCAATTTAGACACACACACACACACACACACACACACAGAATTTTGAAAATAGACAAAGAGAACATTTAGAGGTCATCTAACTCAATTTTATCCATTTCAACAAAATTACCTCTACTGCACTTCAACTGCTTACCTTCACCACAATAGCGTAGAGTATAAAGAATAATTTGGAATCAACATGTTTGGGTTTGAATCCAAACTCTTTGACATACTACGTATGTGACTCAATTATCCTGGCCCTTGATTTCCTCATATTTAAGTAAAATATGAGCTAAGATTAGATCATTTTAAGTTCCTTTTAAACTTTCCCATCCTAAGAGATGCACACTATTAATAAATAAACTCAAAGAGCTGGCATAGCTTTTTACAGTAAGAAGAATCAAAATCCATATCTTTGGGAGATATACAAATATTAGTTTGGGGATACATAGTATTTTAAAATATATTTCTTCCATTAGCAGAGATTAAAGAACTTTGGTGGTTTTCTTAACCTCAACAAGCATTTATTAAGTTCTTGTTATGAACTAAGTAGTGTGATATGCTTGTGTTACAAAGAAAGGTAAAAAAGAATCTCTACCCTTAATGATCATTCAATCTACTAAGGAAGAGAATGGAATAGTGAGAAAAAGCAGTAGATTTATTAGGTTGAAATGCATTTTTTTTTCCTATTTCCTACCTGGGTAACTGAGGCAAAATGGACAAAGAGATGGATTTGGAGTTAGTAATAACTAGGTTTAAATTCTGCTCCAGACACTAGTTGTACTAACATCTCTTAACTTCTGTTTATTTATGTAGAGTGCAATATATATATATTGTTATCTGCACTCTACATAAACTCATAGGACCAAACTCATAGGGCCAGTGTATCAAATAATAAGGCTCATGTAACACATTATATGAAATCATCATCATCACTCTCTGGGATTCAATTTGTTCTTCTATTAAACGGGAGAGATGGACTATATCCTCAAAGGGATCTTTAGGTGACACAGTATTCAGAATATTGGACCTGTAGTCCAAAAGATATGATTTTAAAATAAGCCTCAGATACTGTTTGGTGATAGCCTCAGGTAAAACGAACTGTGTGATGTTGGTAAGTCCCTTAACTTTTGTCTGCTTCATTTTCATCACCTATAAAATTCAAATAATAACAGCACCTATTTTCCAGGGCTGTTGTGAAGATAAAATGTAATGATAGTTGTAATATGTTTTACTAACCTTCAAGCACTATATTAATACTAGTTCTTGTTATTAAGTTCTAAATCCTGTGAACTTATGAATCTGGATTCTTATATTCCATAATTCACTTGTTGAAGGGGAGGTTTTCTTAGACTTTGTGTAGTGGTCACCAACATTTCTGTAGGAATAATTTGCCCCTGCCATTTATACATTTTCTTCTCCATTAGATCATGAGCTCCTTGAGCTATTTTTGCCTTTGCTTGTATTCTCAGGGTTTAGTATGGTGTCTGGTACCTAGCAAGTTATTACTAAATGCTTGTTCATTTTCTGATTGATTAATTCACCTTTTGGCTATTTATCTGGAAGCCTTCTCTCTTTGAAAGGGAGAGCAGATGGTTCTGCAGACTAGCCAGAACTCATATTCTTCATTTCATGCTACAGATTCCCTTTCACCTCATGTTGCACCCCCACCCACAGTTCCAATATTCCCTTTGAGTCTCATATAGACAGCTCTGTGGGAAGGGCTGCTTTGGAGAATTAACCAATAGCACCATTTGGGGGCCCTGAGGCAATCAGTCTGGCCCCTCTCCCTTCTCTTTTGCCTGCCTTGGCTGACTGCAGTGAGAATTGATCATATGGGTGACTCCAGATTCTCTCTGTCCAAGTCCCCTTTGACTGACATGTTACTAAATTGCTGTTGATTCTAGTGTAACCGCGTGTTTAAGGAAGGTCAGTGAAGTCTAACAAAATAACTGGATCATATCCCATTTGGTTTATTGTTTTGTCATTCCTGGTTAGACAGAAGCTCCTCTTGTTCCCGGGCCTCTGCACATTAACAGATGGGGTTTCAAAATAACTCAGGAATTGTTAGAGAAAGTGGTAAAGGAGAATAACCAAGTTGAAGAGTTTTACCAAAGTAGAAGTTACAGCAGCACCTGGGTTCAGATCCCAGCTCTGTTTTTTAGTCATTCCCCAGGCAACTTTAGACAAGTGATTTTGCCCATCTAGATGTTAACTTTCCTCACCTGTAAAATGAGAGAATTGGATAAAGAGACTTCCAATGTCTTTTCCGGTTCCAAAAGTTTTGAGGCATAGCCTTTGACTATAAAGAGTTTACAACCTAGTTAAGGAGAAAAAACTATATATAGAAGCAAGTACAATAAAAAATTGGATGTAGTGACACTAGTCACTTACACCCTTAGCACCCCACATGATTATTTCACATGATAAGCTATATGATACACATGGCCCATCCAGGAATTCATTTTCCCTGAATATGCAAATTTGTTACAATTTTTTTTAAATGTGTGGGTGGGATAGAATACATTCATGTTAATTGAAAATGATTTTTTAAGACCAGATATGACAGATACACTGCAAGTAATAAGAGGAAGGAATTAGCAGACTAGCAGTTTCCTCCAAAGATGAAATCAAAGGTGTGAAGACAGCTAGTTTGTGCAGCAAAGCCTAAAGTCTTGAGTTCTGCATTTAAATCTTGCCACAAAAATCAAATGTGTGAACCTGGGCAAGTTCATTTAACCTTTGTTTTCATCATTATTTCAGTTGTGAAATAGGGATAATAATAGCACCCACCTCACTTGTAAAGAACTTAATATGGTGCCTTGCAAATAGCAGGTCCCTTCCCCAATAAGACATGTAGTATAGAGAGAGGGGGTCATATAGTTTTTTCAAGCTTTGGCTGAGTTCTGAAATCAGTTAGGGGTTTGGAATCTTGAGGAAAAGCTCAGCTGGTCAGACAACCTCTCTCCACGGGAGACCCAAACCAACTGAACTTTTCCTCAAGATTCCAAACCCCTAACTGATTTCAGAACTCAGCCAAAGCTTGAAAAAACTCTATACAGGAACCTCAGGTGGGGGAAGGGATGCAGGGATGGAGTCTGAATAAGGACCTGCCTTTAACTCAAGCTTACAAAGTGCTCTTGATATCTAAAGGGAATAAATGATGACTGACTAGTTTCTTTATATCTAATATTGTCAATTATAGTTAACCCTTCACGAATTTGAACTCCTCTCTAATTACTCTCCTTATTAACTCCACAGACATATAAGGTAAGGGAGGGAAGGTAGGAAATAATATAGGGAAGGAAGCTATAATGGGTTTATCCAAAATAACAATTTCTTAAATAAATATTTCAAAGCTAGGCTAAATTTCAATTCTACAGATAGGTAAGGAGGCAGCTCAGCTGGTCAGACAACCTCTCTCCATGGGAGACCGAAACCAACTGAAATTTTCCTCAAGATTCCAAACCCCTAACTGATTTCAGAACTCAGCCAAGGCTTGAAAAAACTATATGACCCCCTCTCTCTATACAACAGACAGGACCTGATAAATGGACAAAAGTTGTAATACAAGTTGCTATGAGAGTTCGGGTAAGGGAGACCCCATTTTTGAAAGGAAGAGTGAGACTGAGGTGGAGGGAGATTCCCTGGAAGAGGGGAACTTTGATGTAAGTATTAAAGGATTCATAACTGTAGTCATGTTTCTATCATTCAAAAATGATATATGGAATAATAATAGTCACCATCTCTAGCATTTATATGATATTTCAATGTTTATAAAACTCTTTACAAACATTTCATTTTATCTTTACAACAATCCTGGGAGGCAGATGCTATTATTATTTCCATTTTGCAGGAAAAGAAACTGAGGTAGATAAATGTTAAGTGAATTGCCTGGGATCACACAGCTATGAGGCCATATTGGAACTCAAGCCTTCCTGACTCCAGGTCCAGTTGACTGTCAACTGAACTACCTAGCTGTCATAGTAGTATATACTTACTCTCCAAGCAATGTGTTGAGATGATATGAAGAGAAATTTCAAATACTCCCTGGACTCGAACTTATAAAGCATGACTATTAAAGGAGATAAAAATTCTATGCAAAATGAATACGAGGTAATAGTCTAGGGTGTCACTATTATCTAGGAAGATCTAAAAAGGGAAGGAAGATGTGGTTTATGTTTTGAGCTTTGAAGTAAACTAGGCATTTGAAGTGATGAAGGGGAGCAATTATATCACTCATAGCATGGGGGACAGTGTGTGATAGGCATGGAATAAAGAACACAGGCTACCCTGGCTGTACTGCAAATTTCATGAATGGGAAGTTAAATATAATTTGAATGGATTAAGTAGGTTATAGCAGGTTGTGAAAGATAAAACATTCTATTTGTAACATTATTCTTCCTAGTATCTTCTTTTCCTAGAATTTAGTAATGATGATAGAAAATGCCTGTAAATCAGTTCATAACCTGTGACTCCTGAAAATAATTTAAAAGTGTGATAATTCTATTTCATTGTAATTGGTTTCCATATTTGAAAGGAAATTCTTGTCTTCCAAATTGTCTAACACTGCCTGTTTGTGGGAACCACTTCTCACCTGGAGGGGTGAATACTTATCAAAAGGGTTCACAGATTCCTGACTGATTGAGTTTCTGAGGGTATGAATTCAATAAGTGGTTTGTGAGCTCCTCCACCTAGTTCAAGCTTGTGTTGATTCAATCAAAAGGTGGACAAAGGAGAGTTAATCCTGTCCTCACAATCTAGTGAGATACTAAGTAGGGGTACTTAAATTATTGTTAATCAAAGCTTTAATTCCAACTAGGCAAAGAGAACAAAGGATTCCCTTTTCACAAGTGTAAATTCAGAATAGACAAAGAGAACCATGAATTTCCTTTCACACATATTAATAATATGTATTTTATTTATTGCATTAAACGTTTTTTTGGGGGGCATCTAACTGGTTCAATGGATAGAGAGCTAGTCCTAGTGATGAGAGGTCCTGGTTTAAAATGTTATCTCAGACATTTCCTAGTTGTGTGATCCTGGAGAAGTCACTCAACCCCAAATGCCTAGCCCTTATTGCTTTTCTCCTTTGGAACTGATACTTAGAATTTATTCTAAGACAGAAGGTAAGAGTTTAAAAATTCTTTTTAAAAAGAGTTCATAGGCTTTACTAGGTTGCTATGGGGTCTATGATCTATTAAACAGTTAAGAGACTCACATCTATGTCCTGCTAAATACAGGAAAGGTACTAAATATTAAGTGAAATTAGAACAGGGAAAGGTGACCTAGTCTACTTGGAGGAAACAAGAAGTGAATGATTCATGGAGAAAGAGATATTTAAATTGAATCTTGACAGATTAGTAAGATTTCTGAAGATTGGAAGTCAGATACTATGAATGTTGTATGGTGTGGGAGTTGATATAAAATATGAAATGTGATAAGACCAAAGAGATTAGAATGGGAAATCATGTAATGTTCAAGGTATAGAATATGGTTCTATTGCACTGAAACCAAGCATACTTGGATGAGACTAGGCTAGATCTAGAAAGGTATGGTAGACACACAGCTTGTGGAAGCTTGTGAATATCTCGATAAGGATATTGATTTTTATTTGTAGGAAATAGGGAGCTAGTGATATTTGAGGTGTTGTGAAATTTCATCAGTGATCTGGAAAGAATGATTATATATTGTTTGTTAATTATGGATTATATGAGGAAAAGTTATAAAAGGGAAGAACTATCAGCAGTTAGTTATATTTTCCAGTAATTTTCCAGTGATGTTTCCAGTTGTCATGTCCAACCTTTTGTGACACCATTTGGGACACTGGAGTGGTTTGCTGTTGGCATCTCCAGTTCATTTTACATATAAGGAACTGAGACAAACAAGGTTGAATGATTTGCCCAAAGTCATACAGCTTGTGTCTGAGGATACATTTAAATTCAGGAATATGAGTCTTCTTGATTCCAAGCTCAGGGTTCTATCCGCTGAAAAATATAGCTGCCCCTAAAATTAGTGGTAATAAAGATCTAAACTCAATTAGCAATAATGAAAATAGCAGGGAAAAGTTGGCTGTGACAAATTGTGTGATACTAGAATGAACCACAACTTGTCCACATTTATGAATGTATATACAAGATCTAATAAATTTTTACTAAATGAATGAAGGTGATTATCTTTAAAACTTCATGTTTTTCTTACTCTAAACTTCATAATCCAATATTGATAGTCTGGCCATTAATAGTAGGTGACATTAATATAGAGCCTTTGGACCCTTAAAGAATTTTAGTTGCATTTTCTCATTTTATCCCTAAAATAGCCATGTACCACAGGAAGTGAAAGCATTGTCATTCCCATTGCAGAGGATGGGAAACTAAAGTTCAGAGGAGCCCAGCAAGCTGACACATTAACACATTTTTTCAAATGGCTAAGCATAATTCTCTCTGTTATATTATATTATGTTGGCAATATCTATTTTCAGTATTTCAAGACATTATTCAGGATTTTTTTTTCCTTCCATTGTAGGCATTTAGTCAGAGTATTGTTGCTAATTGCTTTGATGCTGAAGCCAAAATGTGAAAAGAGCAGTAACAGGAAGAAATGCTATGTCAGGGCAGGAAGAATTAGAAAACCTTTTGCCACCACTCTGCCTTTGTAAGGTGTTTGTACCTTTTTTTTTTTTTTTTTTTTTTTTTTTTTTTTTTTTTTTGCTAAGCATATGTTTAAGTGATGTTAATATTTTGTAAGCTTTCACGTAGGTGGACTATTATGAAGATGTAAGTTGAATCTGACAGATTTCTATGACACCCTCTTCCCCCCTCCCCAGTTTTTCAGTGGAGTCTCTTTTTTTTAAGGAAAAAAAACCCCAAGGTTATGAAGTCCTCGGTGAAACAGAACGTGACCAGATGGTTCAGACAAAACAACCACAAGCTGTGTACATGAATCTGATCAGACTTGGGGATGAAACTTACAAAATCAAGTTCTAAAGCATCAACATTAAAAAGGGCTACCTACTTCTAATATGCTTTGTCTCGTTAAAATTATGATGTCATTTTTTTTGCTTTTATCTGACAGTCATAACGTTTTAGGTCTAAGAAAAAGACACAGGAGCTCACTTATAATAAATGCCTTATTGGATGAGTAAAAATCATCTACCAATAGTATCTCACCAATTTTTGGAGAGAAGTAGAAAGATGAGGTCTAATCACCAGGAGATGCTGGGACAACTGAATCAAAAAAGCTCATGGGCATATCTGACCCAGAACCACAGCAGAATATCAGTCCAGGATAGGGTTGTGTTAAGGTAAATGTAAAGCTAATGCTTTGGGGAGACAAGCCAAGTTAGACAATCAGATTTTCTGATATTTTCTCTTTCCTCAGTGCAATACTGATCTCCCACCTTGGTTCTCTAATTCTCTGATGGGTATTACAATTGTTGTAATACTCCTAGGATTTTTATTCTCTCTTTTCAAAAATAAATGAAAAGTCATACAGGTAAAGTCAAAGACACAGAGAGACAGACAGAGACAGAGACACGGAGGAAGGAAGGAAGGAAGATAGATAGAAAGAAAGAAAGAAA
>NC_058132.1:104403076-104476393 GCF_016433145.1 Gracilinanus agilis
GCTATTTCTGAGCTTGCCCTGAGATAGCAATAGATACCCTTAAAGACAAATTGAGTGTAGAATGGTCCCCAGTTCTTCTCTAAGGATTATAATTACATTCTAGTTAAAAGATATTGTGCTCCCCCACATCCCCAAAATGAAAATACCTAATTCACTTACATTAAATAATAGAATAAAAGGTATTCATAACACTTTTCTGTTTTTGTTATGTAACAATAATTATTTTTAAAAAACAACTTTAGAACTTCATTATTTTAGGAAACTCTTATTCTAGTGACCTTCTTTACCATGCTGATTCCAAATCATCTATGATTTAATAGAAAGATTCAAGGAAGTTGACTGTGACACATGGAATCTTGACAGAAATCACAAAGCAAGTATCAGATCTGAAACAAGTCTTTCCACTCTTTTGATCAGCTTTCTATTTCATACACCAGGAAACTTTGATGTGGTATCATTTTAAAGTGACAAGAAAAACAAAACAAAAGGTAAAAAATATCTTACTAAAGTATAGCTTCTAACTTTCAGAAACTTTGTGTTTTGTAAAGATTATAAATGGATGGAGCACCTGTCTTTAAATGCCTTCATTGAATTAATGGATCCTTTTTGGGGTTCTTTTTAAATTTGGAAAATTTTATCATGTATGGTTGAATTTCTAAAACAAAACAAAAGAAAAAGAACAAAAAAGGCAATACTAGAATATGTTGCCTTCTATTTATGTTTCATCTTCGTTTGGGGATTTTTTTCTCTTTTCAAAAAAATAAAAAAGTAAACAAATGAAAAGACATTGAGGTTTATTATTCTTTTAATCTACCAGGGACAATGGAAAACCATGGCTGAGGAAAGAGCCAAAAGGGAAAAAATGAGTGGGTAACTGTGGAACAACAAATTTTTGATAATTTTGGAGGAGAGATTATGGGGGAAGTCAATTAGAAATTATAGTGCCATGGAAGCTGAGCAGACCCTATTGATTTATCTTATACTCTAACTTCTCTGAAAGGTAGTTCTTGAAGTTTTTCTAATCAGAATCCCTCATGACAAAGTAGACTTGACACTTGGGATAAACAGTATAGAGACTTGTGAATCCTATCAAATATTTAAAGAAAAATTAATTTCAATATTATATAAATTATTTTGAAAAATAAGTAGAGTGTAAGACCTATCTTCTATGGCACAAATATGATTTGGAAGCCAAACCAAGGAGAACAAAAATAGAAAAAGCAACACTATAGACTGTAGATCTTCCTAATGAATATTGATGCAAATTTTTTTTAATTCTAGGAAAGAGGATTATAGTAATGTATTTCAAACACCATATATTGTGACTAGGTAAGATGTATACCAGTAATGAGGCACTGATTCCATGTTAGGGAAATTATAAGTATAATTTATAATATCAATAACAAAACCTACAAAATTCACATGATTATATAAATAAAAGCTGAAAAAACTTTTGAAAATTTAAAAAGCCTCTTCCTATTAAAAAAGGAAAACATTACCAAGCATAGAAATCAATAGAATTTTCCTTAAAATAAGTGATACTTATCTAAAACAACAAAATAAGCATTTTCTGTAATGAGGATAAATAGAAATCTTCCCAATAAGATCAGGGATATTATAAGGAAGAATATCCATTATCACTATTAATATTGATTATTTTACTTGAAATTCTACTTCTACCAATAAGAGAGGGAAAATGAATTTAATAAATAAAGTAGGCAAGGAGGGAACAAAGTTTGCACTTTTGGAAAATGATATAATGCTATACTTAGAGAACCCTAGAGAATCAACTGAAATTCTAGTTATAATAATTTACAACTCTAGCAAAGTTGAAGGATATAAAGCAAACCGAATTATATCATGAACATTTCTATCTTTTACCAACAAAATTCTGCACAAAGTGATAAAGAAGTTTCCTTAAAAAATAAATTCAGACAGTATAAAATACTTGAGAGTTTACCTCTCAAGTCATATCCAGCATCTATGTGAACAGAATTGCAAAACTCTTTTCATGCAAAAAAGATATATTTAAACAATTGGAGAAATATTCATTGTTCATGGGTAATTTAAATCAATAAAGGAAAAGTGACAATCCTATATGAATTCATTGACTTATTTAGTGACATACCAATTAAACTACTAACGAATTAGTTTGTGGAGTTAGGAAAAAAGTAACAAAATTCATCTGGAATAACAAAAGCTCAAGAATATCAAGAAAGCCAATAGGAAAAAAGTGAAGAAAGGTTGCCTTGCAGTACCAGATTTCAAACTATATTACAAAGCAATAATGGTCAAGGTAATATGGTATTGGTTAAGAAACAGAATAGTTGATCAGTGGAATTTTTTACATGTACAGTAAAAAGAATTAAATTACTATAGTAATCTAGCATTTGAGAAACAATGATCTAAGATTGGGGGGGCAAGAACTCATTTAAGAAAAACTGCTGGGAAAACTAGAAAGCAGACTGGCAGAATGTAGAGACAGATTAACATTTCACATGATATACGAAGATGAGACTGAAATGGGCACATGATTTAAACACAAAGGGTGATATAAACAGCAAATTAGGGAATCACGGAAATAATGTACCTGTCAGATCTATGCATATAAGGGAGGAGTATATGACCAAATGCTGATACAAGGCTCCTGGGAGGTAAAGTGGATAATTTTGAATATATGAAATTTAAAAGTTTTTGTACTATCAAAGTCAGTTCTGTCAAAATTAGAAGGAAAGATTTAAGTTGGAGAAAAATTTTATAGCACATTTCTCTAAGACCTTATTTTCAAATATATAGGGCATTAAACCAAATTTATTAAATGAAGAGGCATTCCCCAATTAATAAATGATCAAATTAAATGAGCAGGCAATTTTCTTAAAAAGGAATCAAAGCTGTAATAGTCATATAAATTTATATATCACTGATATTTAGAAAAATACAGTTTAAAACAATACTGAGATACTACCTTACAGTTTTCAGATGGACTAACCTGACAGAAAAGGGAAATGACAATTGCGGAAGGTGGAGGTCCCAAAAATTTGCTATACTAATACACTGTAGGTAAAATTGTGAACTAGTCCAGGGGTTCTGCAGAACAATCTGGAACTATTCTTAAAATTGCCCAACTATACCAGACTATGTTATAAAACTTTTCCTATGATAATACTGAACTATAAATCTGCATACGCATTGCCTCAACAATATCACTAATAGGTAAATCTGTAACAACAACAAAAAGGTGATAGAAGATCCTATCTCCAGTTATTTCACTTACTATTGAGGTGGCTGTTCTATGTAAAGATACACCTAGTCTTCTAACCAGAAGCTTTTGTCCTTCAGGAGTTCAGTCCCTGTCAAGAAGATAAGAAACACAGGTTATTTATTAATCAATCTCAAGGGAATTACATAGAGTTAGAAAAGGCTATAAAAGACAGAACGTTTGTTAGAAAAAATAAAATAAGACACAGGACTAAGAATAATATTAGAACTTAGAGTTTTGTTACAGACCATCTAGAAAAAAGAGGGACAGAAGAGAGGATCAGTGGAATAGACTTGGGTAAATGTCCTCAGTAAGATAGTTTATGATAAACCCAAAGATCCCAGCTTTTGGGACAAGAATCCATTGTTTGACAAAAACTGCTGGGAAAATTGGAAAGCAGTATGGGAGAGATTAGGTTTAGATCAACATCTCACACACCCTACACCAAGATAAATTCAGAATGGCTGAATCACTTAAATATAAAGAAGGAAATTATAAGTAAATTAGATGAACATAGAATAGGTCAAAACTATGGGAAAGGAAAGAATTTGAAATCAAGCAAGAGAAAGAGAATATTACAAAATGTAAAATGAATAATTTTGATTATATTAAATTAAAATGGTTTTGTACAAATAAAACCAATACAACCAAAATTAGAAGGGAAGCAACAAATTGGGGGATTCTTTATTAAAAAAAAACCTTTTACAAAGTTGTAATTTCTCAAATTTATAAGGAACTAAACCAATTGTAAAAACAAGTCATTCCACAATTGATAAATGGGTAAGGGACATAAAGAGGCAGTTTTCAGATAAAGAAATCAAAACTTTCAATAAGCACATGAAAAAGTGTTCTAAATCTCTCATAATTAGAGAAATGTTAATCAAAACAACTCTGTGGTACACCTAGAAGATTGGCCAATATGAAAGCAAAGGAAATAAATGTTGGAGAGGATGTGGCAAAATTAGAACACTAATGCATTGCTGGTGGAATTGTTATTTGAACCATTCTGGAAGGCAATTTGGAATTATGTGCAAAGGGCTTTAAAAAAAACTACCTGTCATTTGGTCCAAACATACCATTCCTGGATTTGTACCCCAAAGAGATAATAGGGAAAATACACGTACAAAATATTCAATTGTGCTCTTTATGGTGGCAAAAAAAAAAACTGGAAAATGAGGGAGTGTCTATCAATTGGGGAATGACTGAATAAATTGTGGTATCTGATGGTGATGGAATACTATTGTGCTGAAAGGAAATAATGAAGTGGAATTGGAATGCCATTTGAACTGGAAAGACCTCCAGGAATTGATGCAGAGTGAAAGGAGGAGAACCAGGAGAACATTGTACACAGAGACTGTAGCACTGTGTCACAATCAAACATAATGGCCTTCTTTACTAGCAGCAATGCAATGATCTAGGACAATTCAGAGGGACTTATGAAAAAGAACACTATCCACATCTAGAGAAAGAACTGTGGGAGAAGAAATGCAGAAGAAAAACATATGATTGATCACATGGTTTGATGGGAATATGATTGGGGATGTTGACTTTAAATTAAATGATCACTCTATTGCAAATATTAATAATATGGAAATAGGTTTTGAACAATGATACATGTAAAACACAGGGGAATTGTTCATTGGCTCCAGGATGGAGGAGGAAGGAGGGGAGGGAAAGAACATGAATCATGTAACCTTGAAAAAATATTCTAAATTAATTAATTTTAAAAATTTTATAAAAAGAATCTGGGCATGCAAATATAAAAATAAAATAACTTGTTTTCAAGGAAAAAATAAATAAAAGGCATGTCGACAAATTAGAATTTGAGACTTGAATGCAGATTTTTTTAAAAATGTGAACTCTTTTTTAAAAAATGTGAACTTCCAAGGATCATTACAGTGCCTAATACAAAGTAAGTGTATGTTAAATGTTTAGTAAATGCTCTGTCATCTACCTTTGACTCACAAAACACATTTCAAGCATTACCACATTTGATTCTTAAAGAAATTGAGGCAGTTAGGTCACTCATTTGATAGAGTGCTGGACTTTGAGTCAAGAGAACCTGAGTTCACAAAAATTTCAGACATTTACTATACATGTAATTCTGGGCAATATTATGCATATGCATTTCTAGGCAAATCACTTAATCACTGTCTGCCTCAGTTTCTCAAGTGAGAAATATGGATCATAATAACACCTTCCTCACAAGGTTGTTATAAAGAGCAAATTAGTTAATATCCAAAGAGTGATTTGCATAGTTCCTGGCAAATAGTAGGTCCTAAAAATTTTTGTTTCCTCCCTTTCCCTATTATGTCATCCCATCTTTAAAAAAAAAAAAAAAAAGGAAATTAGGGCTCAGGGCTATTCGCTGTGGACTCCCACCTATAAGGTATCAGAAATTGGATTTCAATCTTGGCATTTCTTTGACTATAAGTATACCACTCCTTTCAGCTTATCTTTTCTACTCTGTTATGCTGTCTTTCACCAAACATTTATTTTCAGTAATTCACAGCTTCAAAAACAAATGGAGATTTAGTCTAATCATGGGAACACTAGAATAAATCAGAGGGACCTGAATTTGATTTCTGGTTCTGCCTTTTAATAGTTTTGTGATTTGGAATGTGACATTAAAGTTTTCAGATCTTATTTCCTCATAGCAAAATGGAAAAGTAAATGTAGGCTGTTATTATTATATTTTGATAGAAGTATTATTCCTTGATAATACTCCTTTTGTTTTTACTTCTTCTGAGTCTGTGGTCATCTGGGTCCTGAAAGCTTATATCAATATAAGCTACTATCAGCCTCTAAAGCATGGGTTTTTAAACTGGGTCTACTAACTCATTTTTATTGTTAATATATCAAGAATCACGCTGAAATATAATTGTTTTCCTTTATAACCCATGTTTTTAAAAAGATTATGTTTTGTAAAAAAATTTTATTCTGAGAAGGGAGTCACAAGCTTCATCAAACTACCAAGCGGGGGGGATCATGCCGCAAAAAAGGGTGAGAATCCCTATCTAAAGACTTACATAGCAACATAAAATCACAATTTCAGGGTTACTCATATTTCTCTAATTAATAGTGAATTGGAGCATTTTTATATGACTAAATAGTTTTAATTTCTTCATCTGAAAATTGTCTTTTCCATAGGTCATGACAGTTAAACTATTTTGTGCTCCTCTAATTTGTTTAATGTATCCCCTTCATTTCTAAATAGTATATACATTCAGACTTTAACTTTGTATATACAATGAGGCGTTAGTCTGTACTTATTTTCTGGCAAACTATTTTCCAGTTTTACCATCAATTTTTCTTGAATAGTGAGTTGTTCTTCCAAAAACTTGGGTCTTTGTGTTTTTCAAATACTAGGTTATTTTATTGTGGTCAGTTACCACCATACATTGAGTATCTAATTTATTCCTTTGACTCACTACTCCTTTTAATAACTAATATATTATTTTGATGGTTGCTACTTAATGATACAGTTTGAGATTGGTGCAGCTATGCCATCTTCCTTCATATTTTTTTTCCTTTGATTTCTTGGCTTTTTTTCTCTTCTAGGTGAATTTTATTATTTTTCTACTTCTATGAAATAATTTGGGGTAGTTTGATTGGTATGTCAGTAAGTAGTTAAATTAGGTAGAATTGTCATTTTTACTGTATTGGCTCAACTAATCCATGAACAATTATTTTTCCTCCAATTGTTTAGATCTGATTTTATTTGTGTATCTGGTTTATATTTGAAGCTCTTTAAAATCTGGCTCCAACCCCACTGTATATGATTCCTTTCCACACATAACTAATCTATATTCATGAACAATTATATTAGTGATATATATTATAAAATTTATAAAAAAACAGAAAGTTCATAGGACATGATGATCAAATAATATTTTATCCTTAAATTAATAGGGAGCTATTTCATCTTATAAAGTAAAGATAGTCAAACTAATGCTTTAAGGAACACACTTTGATAGTTCTGTGCAGGGAAGAGAGAGATAAGTGGAGGGTCTTTTATCATAGGGACAAAATAGGAGGTTATTTCAGTAGTCTGGGAGAGATGCTAATGAGATACTGAAGTAGGTCAGTGAATTTGTATGTAGAAATAAGGGGATGGATATAAGAGGTTTTGTCAAAGTTGAAAGGAAATTTTCTGCCTGATTGGATACAGAGGATTAGGAAAAGTATGGAATCAAGGATGCCACTGGTTGTAAATCTGAGTTCCTGGAAACAAGGTGGTGACACCCTTGAAAGTAAGGAGAAAGCACAGAATATAGATGGTTTTAGGGGGAAAGATAATAAAAAGACTTCTGCAGTGAAGATTAAAACTCATCCTGTGTAACTCTGTCCCACCCCACCAAAAAAAGACGGGCATTTTCATTGATCACTGTCTTGGAGAAACGGGTCTCTGGGCTTGAGGTAAACTGGTGGGCAATTGGTCTGTATCCTGGGGGAAGAAAATTTTCCTAAAGACACTTTCATAACTAATTTTTTTTAGTTTTCAGATAATGATTAATGTATAACTGTCCAGTGGTTGTCAGTGACACTAGGATCAAAAGGTGGGAATTTGGGAACTTTTGTAGCAGAGGGAGAGGATTTAACAAAGGAAGATAAAGTTGTTGTGATTGTTCCTCATTAGTTTCAGTTCTGTCTAACTCTTCATGACCCCGTCTGTCCATTTCTTGACATATACTGGGATGGCTTGCCATTTTCTTCTACTCATTTTATAGATGAAGAAACTAAACCAAAAGGGTTCATCGACTGGCTCAAATTCACACAGCTAGTGTGTTTGAGGTTGTATTTGAATTCAGATCTGCCTGATTTCAGGCCCAATGCTCTTTTCACTGTGCCACCTAAGTGCCATATGAAGATAAGAAGGGGGAGGATAAAAATTGTTGGGGCAGTGTTGGATATGAATCCAATGATTGGCTATACTAAGAAGACTGAGGTGCAGTCCTCTGGTTGAATACACAAATTTTCATTCAGGTCATACACCCTTTAAAAGCTGACTTCTCCTCTCTGGAGACAACTAATGATACTTATTGTTGCCATCTCCTGTTTTTCAGTAAGCCATTTTCTAGAGTTACTGAAACAATTTCCTTAAAGCATTGATCCAACAATTTATTCCTCTTCTCTAGAATTTAGTGTTAATCTATTGCCCTTGGATATATGTTTTATATTTAAACCTTCTGATTCTAGAATCTGGTTCAAGATTACTTAATTTTTAAATGATTTCTAGTTGCTCTTCCCACTCCTTTTATCATTGATCACCAACCTATCTTTTCTCCTAAGTGTCTGACTTCCTCTAAAATACAGAGGCAGAGTTAAGGAAAAGAACAGATTATACCTGATGGCATCTATCTCTTTCTGTATCTTTACTCTCTTATCTCTTTACCAAGAGATAGAAGATATGATTAATCATCAGTCTTTAAAATTTTGGTAGATGCTTGGTAGATGCTTTGTTAAAATTCTGTGTTCTTTAAGAATTTATTCTTCTCATATGATTGCCATAATTGTATTTTTCTTCTAGTTCTATTCATTTTGCTATATTTTAATATATGTAATTCTTTCCATATATTTCTGAATCTTATCAGTTCATTATTTCTTAAGTTATATCAAAATTCTATTTTATTCATGGAATAGAGTTAGTTCATCCATTCTTCAACTGATGTAGACCTGATATTTTCTAGATCTTTGCCATAACAAAAATTGCTGCTATAAATAAACTTGAATGCATAACTATTTTCCTTATGTCCCTGACCTCCTTGGGATAAATGCCCAACAGTAGTATTACTTAGTCAATTTATATGTACAGTTCAAGGTATGACTTCTTAATCATAATTCCAAATAGTTTCCAGAATAATTTAGCCAATTCTCAGCTCTACCCCAAATGCACTAGTGTATTCTATCACAGTATATCCCGAGTAATTAATATTTTCTATTTTTGTCAGTTTTGCAATCAGATCATTATTTCAGGAATCTTATATTTCTTTCAATCCATATTTCTTTTGATGAATTTTTCCATAGATTGACGATACTTTCAAGTTTTTCATTTGAAAAATTCCTTTTCACATACTCTTACCATTTAACCTCACTGAGTACATAGGACATTTGGTTTTCCCCCCTTTTATCTATCTCCTAGTACAATGATAGTGAACCTATGGCACGGGTGCCAAAGGAGGCATGCAGACCACTCTCTTTGGACATGCAGCTACCCATCCCAATTTCATTACTAGGAGGCAGAGGGACTTGGGTAGAGCTTGTTCCTTTACTCTTTCCCTTGTGCCTGACATTTTTTCACATCACCTGCCCCTCTGCCCAGCAGCCCAATGGGAAATCACAGCAGGTAAGGAGGGCAGCTCAGAGGTGGCAGAGCTAGAGGGAAGCAGAGCTCTTCGGCTACTCCTCTCCCCAATTGCTGGGGACATTCCTCACTTCATCCACTCCTCCACCTAGCAGTCCAATGTAAGCACTTTCTCCCTCCCTTGTGTGGGGTAGGGGAGCATGGCACTCAGTCTCTGGGAGAGCTGGGCATATCACTTGGTCTAGTGGGTGGGATAGGGCCTGGCACTCCATCTCTAAAAGGCTTGTTATCACTAAAGTAGTACACTACATCATACATAAGAGATAATTAGTAAATTCTCATTGAACTCAGTCTGCCTTTTAGGCTTACCACCTTTTTCTCCATCCACAGCTTAGTACTGTCCTGGAGAAAAGCTAGCTTTCTGGTCTTTGGGGGAGACACATAGAACCAAATTTTCCAGTATCCAAAGACCTTATAATTGATTTGGGAAGAATGTTAATGTAAATAAGAAAATATAGAGGTAAAGCTTCTTAGAAGGCCTATAAAGTACTGTATTCTACTCTCTGTCTTCCTTATCCATAAGAGTTAGGTGGTAATTGCAGCTACTTACATGGTTTTTACATCTTTTGTTTTCAGTGTGTATCTGAATTTTTTTTACATCTGAGGTATAAGATGCCTTTACCCATTACTGAAAGTGTAGTTTTGAGGAATTGGTGATGTCTATGTTGAGACTCTACAGAAAGCAGGGGAAGGCTACCTTCTAAATCATTCCTACAATTAGAATTAACTAAAAGTAAAACAAGCTATTTTAGAGAAGAAAATTATTTCTTTTCAATAAAAATATTAGATGTTAATAGAAGGTATAATGAAAGAAGAGCTTTTCAAAAATTAGTTATAGGCTGCACTGGTTGACTTCTAAAGTCCTTACAATTTTGAGATTTAGTATAGAGAAAAGAGCTCTGGATTTTGAGTCAATAACTTTGAGTTCGATTGCTGACTATATTCTTTACCTTCTGTTTTGTCTTGGGTAAATGATAAACCTCATTTTCTTTATCTATAAAATATGGAGATCAGACTTTCCCGCTCTAAATCTATGATTTGATTTGATTTGATTATTTATTTATTTTGTTAAAGCCCTTACCTTCCATCTTAGAGTCAATACTGTGTACTGGTTCCAAGGCAGAAGAGTAGTAAGGACTAGGGAATGTGGGTTAAGTGACTTGCCCAGGGTCACACAGCTAGGAAGTGTCTAAGGCCAGATTTGAACCTAGGATCTCTCTTTTCTAAGCCTAGCTCTCAATCTACTGAGCCACCAAGTTGCCCCATAAATTTGTGATTTCAAATTCACAGCAGCACATTTCACTATTCCAGGCACACATTACAAACATGCTAGTTGACAATAATTTTAATTGTTACTTCCTCATAAAAACAAGAGAAATAGGTAATTTCTTGATATTCTTGCTCCATAATGCTAAGCCTTGTTCTAGCATTGTTTATTCCAATGACCTTACTATTGTAATGTTCTATGGCACCTTAATATTCTAGTATATTCTATGATACTTTATTGATATAACATTTTATATTCCAAGTCACATTACTCCTCTGACTCCTATATTCTTTATTCTAACAGTCTATGTTCCAAGGTGCTTTCTAGTTCATAAATGCAAAGTTTTACTAATCTTTGTTCTAAGGTCCCTTCCAGCTTTGACATTCCATGACTCACTAATGCATCAAAAGGATATGTTTAAGGTTCTTTTTAACTTTGACAAACTATACTCAATGTTCAAACATTCTGCATTTTAAAACCTTTAATACTTTCAGCTAAGCTGTCTTTATATAGTTTAACTTATTTACTTGAACCAGCTTTCAACATCAAACTATATCATCCTTAGTTCTACTTGAAAAGCTCCCACTATTAAGGCAATTCATTTGGCTGAAGCCTGAAGAGTCAAACTTCCATTAAGGTTCCTGTGCATTTTTCCAAGTTCCTCTTTTAATGACCTCAGTTCTCTTATCTATCCATTCAGTCCTGAAATGTATGACCACTCCAATATTTCCCTTCCACAGAGTGAATTCATGAACAAAGGAGACAAAGGGGATCCCAGGAGAAGCTGTTTGTTCTTGCCAACTATGTAATAATGAGCTTGATAATCAGCTCCTGGTCTTTTGTTATCATGCCTCCAAAGGAATATCATGAGGGATTAATTCATTAAAAATAACAAAGGGGCATATCTGTGGTTCTTATCCATAATTAATTATAGGAGTAGAACAAAAGATTTTCTTGGACAAGAGTGAACTGTTAAAATCTTAGAGGAATACCAGACAATTGCTTCTGGGTTCTCCAGATTTTAACACTCCATTGCTCCCCATTGATGCCATTGCATATCATTTCCTTTAACCACTTGGGAAACCAGGATGAAGAGGAATCTACATGTTATTAGGCAATAGTGAGGCATTGGAAAGAGATCTCATTCTGACACGCTCACCTAAGGATTTTTCTCTTTTTTTCTTTTTAAAAATATTTATTTTGAATATTTTCCCATAGTTACATGTTTCATGTTCTTTCCCTCTCCCCCAACCCCCCCAAACCTCCTTAGCCAGCAACAATTCCAGTGGGTGTTACATGTATCATTGATTAAGACCCAATTCCATATTATTGATAGTTGAACTAGAGTTATTGTTTGGGATTTTTCAATAAATATTGATTAAAGGTTGGAAACCTCTTCTGAAAATACTTGTAGGGAGAAAGGAGAATGAATTAATATCTTTAAGTTTTTTCTAATAAACCTCATAGAGTTAACTACGTATAGTTTTTGTTCTGGATTCATTCAACAAATATTGATTCTATAACTACCCATAGAAACCCTTCTTTGTACTAGGAGTTAAGTAAAGGAACAAAGACCTTTAAAAGACACAAACACTGCTTTGAGAGTGTAATTGAAAGATCACTTGGAGATGAGAAACATCATACGAAATCCATCATTTGAATAGTATTTAAGGCTACATTCTGTCATGTCTTGCCTTATATTTGTTTTGTTTCTTTGGGTAAAGCAATTTACCTTTCTCCCTCTCTGTTTCATTATATGTGAAATAGTGATAAATATTTGCAAAACTCCCTTCACTAGAATGTTATAGTCATCAAAGAAGATGATTTATATAAATCGCTTTGAGAATATGATATAATTTAAAATGTGATATTAAAGAGATAGTAATATTGTTCTAAAAAGAGCAAAACTAATACATTTTAAAAATAAGACTAATGTAACCAGAATCTCAGTTTTGGGAACAGTCTCTCATTAAGTATTCATTAAGTTTGATCTTGATAATCAGCTTTCTTCTTAGCAGGCACTGCTCAGTGCGGGGGATATAAAGAAAATTAAAAAAAAACTGCCCTTCCCGAATGAGTTCACATTTTGATGTGGGGGACAATATGTAAATAACTATGCATCTACAAGATATATACAGAATAGACAGAAGGTAATGTCAAACAGAGAATCACTAGCAATGGGGGGCATCAAGAGAGGCTTCTGGCAGGTGAGATTGGAACTGTCTTGAAGAATGCCAAAGGAACTGAGAGCTATATTTGGGGGTGAGGAGTATTATGGAAATAGGGGACAGCCAGGGTATAAACATGGAAATGGCTACAAAGCTTTGTATGAGGGAGAGTATGATCAATCTTAAAATGTATAGAAGGAAATAAAATCTAAGGCAGTTGTAAAGGGAGAAAGAAGCAAAGTTAAAAATTTCTTTTAAAACTAGGTAGAAGACAAGGTTAGAAATAATGAGGATCTGTAGAAATTTATTGAGTAGGGGGATTGACCTAGTAAAACCTTCACTTCACGAAAATCATTTTGGCAGCTGAGTGAAGAATTAAATAAAGTAAAAAAAAATGAATTAGTGCTGCCAATTTGAAAAATATTGCAATAGTCCAGGCATGAACAGAGAATTATATATGTTCAAAGGAGGACGAGATCACTGAACTGTGATCAAGGAAGGTTTCGTTGAAGAAATAGGGACTGAACAGGTAATATTTTCTCTTACGCATTTGCAATTTTTTTAGCAACCTTGTGAGTAATCCACAGGGTCAAAAGACTATAGAGTATTAGGGACTATGGAGCGTAGCCATTCAAATACCCTCTTTTATAGATGTAGAAACTGAGGTCACAAGATGGGGAATAACTTGTCCATTGTCAAAGAGTTTCATTCCAACTGCATCCGGAGTAATTTCTTCTGCTTTCAAATGTATTTTTTTTTTAATTTTAAACCCTTAACTTCTGTGTATTGACTTATAGGTGGAAGATTGGTAAGGGTAGGCAATGGGGGTCAAGTGACTTGCCCAGGGTCACACAGCTGGGAAATGTCTGAGGCCGGATTTGAACCCAGGACCTCCTGTCTCTAGGCCTGGCTCTCAATCCACTGAGCTACCCAGCTGCCCCCTTTCAAATGTATTTTAAATAAAATAATACTAGTTTATATCTCAAATTTCCAACACAGGGATTTGCACATAGTGATTTGTGAAGCCTCAAACCACCCTTGCAGACATCTCTTCATATACTCTAAAGTTCATTTAAATTGGCCTTCTATCTGTTCCTCATATATAACACTCCTCTAATTCCCATGTTGTCTTTTTACTGACTGGCCCTCATGCCTAGAAAGCACTGGTTCCTTCATATAACTTCTAAGAATGCATGGTTTCCTTCAAAACTCAACTTAATCACCACCTACAGGAGTATTTCCATACCTAACTGCTAGTATTTTGCCCTTTAAAAATTGCCTCTTATCTTTATCCATCTATCCATCTATTTATCTATCCGTCTGTCTGTCTATAGATCAATATTTTTATATCAATGGCTATCTATCGATCTGCAACTATATATCTCTCCATTTATATATCATTATTCATCGATCTATACACACATATATATATATATATATATATTTACAGTGATACCTTGATACAGAAGCACCGTAAGTCATAAACAATTTGAAATATGAGCAGTCATCATCAGGATTTTTGCTTTAAGTCACAAGTGGATATTTGAATCACCAGCTTCTGCCTGTGGGAGGAGCCTGAGGGGAATGAGGTAAACAGTGCAAGCAAGATTAAGGAAATGTTGAGGATTTGGTAAAAGCATTGAACAGTTTATTGAAAAGAAAGATCCAGAAAAAGTTGCAACAGCTATGTTGGAGCTGTGTGATGACACGTGTTTCATACATAATTGAAACATTCTGAAAGGGAAGAAGAAACAAACGTCCATGGAAAGGCTTTTGTTGAAAAGACCTCTAAGTGAAAAAGAAGAAAGTGTGGCAAAATAGCCAAAATTCAATGAAGAAAATGATGATAATTAAGTAAAGTAAAAAAATAGCAATTAAGTTTAAATATAAAGTTTTATTTCATAAGTAATGTGTAAGATCAATTTTGCTTTTAAATGTAGCATTACTTGTATAGAGAGTAAGTTATGTTAAGCGATAGCCCAGGAAATTAACATTTTCTCAACTAGCATCTTTGCCTGACCTTGAAGGTAAATAACAGTTTCTAAACAAATTTATTTCTTTACATTCTTTCTTATTATCTATAAATATATTTATTTGTTATTTATAAAGTACATTTTTGTATTTAAAAGCATATAAAGCAAAAATGCATGTGAATTTTTGGGGGCCAGAATGAATTAATTGCATTTCCATTCATTTAAATGGGGTAAATTAGATTTAACCCATGAGCAGATCGAGTTATGAGCTTGGCCATGGAACGACTTAAACTCGTGTGTCAAGGTACCACTGTATATCTATATGTAGACCTATATCTATATACATCAATCCATAGATTTGCATCTTTAGCTATCTATACATTGATCTGTCCATTCATCTGTTTGTCTATTCATCTTCCTATTTAACGTGAACATTTGTGCATTACTTAGAATGTAAGCTTTTGAAGGCAGGGATTATCTCACTTTTCTCTTTGTAAACTCAGTATTTAAAATAGTTCATGGCACATAGTGAGCACTTAATATATGACAGTTAACTACATGCTTGATTGACTGGATCAATAATTTCTCTAGAAAGGATGCTCTTCAATGCTGTAGCAAAAATAACAACCATCATGACATCACCAATGGGATCAACGAATGATATTTACAGAGTCTTTAAAGGTTAAAAATATTAAAGACTTGTAGAAAAAGGAAAATAGGTTCAGACAGTTACAGTGATTTTTAAAAAAAATTCCTAAAAATAGGAAATGTCTATAGCAGAATCCAAATTCATGACTCTAAAACACAACCTTTTTATGACACTTCATCCTTTGAAAATTTTGTCCTTTCTTTGCATGTTACAAACAGAAGAAAGCTAATTTTCCTTATATTCTTTTCCAATGCCATACATACCAATGTAGCATTCAAAATATCTACCTGGTGTTTATTATTCTGGATAAATGATGAATCCACCACCTTTTTGCAATCATACCTAGCTTCTACAGTGTCTTTTATACAATATGATGTTTGTAGGTATACATGTTTGACTCTGTTGCAGGTATGCTAATATATATTTTTTGTTCTTTGTATATATTTCCATTGCTCTTTGAGGTGTTTGGAATTTTCATGGTTTTGTAATATAGTAGAAGGTACATAGTTTTTTTTAGCGATGAAAGACCAAATATACAACTGTAAATTGTCCACTTGATACTTTCCTGGCAAAGACAAGTCTCCCTGGGACTCATTTTAATTTTTTTTTTACTTCAAGTATAAGTCAGATTTTAAAAATGTTAAGATCCTTGTGAATTGATTTAGGTCTTGATTATATGAACATGAATCCTATGAAATTGTCAAATATAGACAAATTTCCATTCTTGGAAGTTATGTTTATGTAAAAAATCATAACTGGTCCCAGCTCAAGGGAAATAAGTGATGTGAAATAAAATTATCTATTTCATTAGTCATTATTTGTATTTATCAACACTAAGGAAATATAATTATTTAATGACCGCCAAATCATGGTGTCCCATGATAAACAGAGAGAATCTTATGCATTTTAACTCGTATTATTACAATGAATATGATTTAAAATAATAAAAATAACATAACATGTTATTATATTTGTAATGTGTGTTATGTGCAGATGCAAAGCATGGAATCCCTGCAAAGGTACAGGGAGAGCCTCACTCAGAATTCCAGGGGACTCCCCTGGAGAACTTTGGGTGAGGGGCAGTTGAGAAGGGTTGAAGACAGTTATTTGGTGGGAGTGGATGTGAGCAGACACTCTGCTTGCTACTGCTGACTTGGGGTTTCACCTGAGGTGGCCATTGTAACATAAGCTAGTGATTTCTACTCATAGGGTTAGCCTATTTGTTAGTACTATTCTTCATTAATATAATTATATAATTACTTAGTGATTAGAGAGTAAGATATTTATCGATAGCAAGAGAGCCAGTTTTAGTTAAGTGCTTCATCCCCTCCAGTGAGGAGGGGGAAAAGGGCATCAATTTAACAGTTCAGGGTCACCTTTCCTTTATCCTAAAACCTTCAACTTCTCTAATTTTCCTTGTTAATTCCTAATATAACTTTTTACCTTTAAATCTGTGCCTGATAATTATTTGGGAAGATATTTACAATTCAGTCAGTCTGTGCATTTAGTTTGAATCCTGTTGGCTGCCAGTTTGAGAAGATCTCCTCTGTCCTCAACTGTTAGATAACTAATTTCTATATACTCATCATACTGACCTGTGAGGAATATAAATTTAAGAAAAGGAACATCAATTGAGGTTTCAGCCATAACTGAAACTCACCAGAAGAATCTTATCCCTGTCTTCATTACCAACTGAAGCAGAAGCAGTTAGAGGGGGAGGGGTTTGAGAATCAGGAGTGTTTTACCCCCCTCCTTTCTTCACTGTAGCCTGTCAATCTCTGGCTCTTAACTTAAAGCACTATTTGGCCCTGACACATTTATCTGCTTCTCCAAACTATCTGTTATTATCATCATAACATGTGATATATGATAATGTGATAAATATTATTTATATATACTATTGATTGATAGCTTGATACACTAAAAATCCAGATCAAAACACAGATGTACATATAGAAATGGACATACACATAAGAGTTGGACTCTTGGGCCAGAGGGCAATTTAGGAAATCTCTGAAATTTCTCATACTATATATAATGTAAATTACTTTCCTCTCCTTATTAAATTCTGAAGCCACTTCTATGTCCCCTGGTGACACTTGTTTTTAATGTTTTTAATGATTCCCTATTCATTTAGGCAGCTTCTCCAGTAATATGACACTGTATAACAGATGATTTTCATCCACTTTGTTTTTCCAGTATGGAAAATGCATGTGTATTTTTATTGACAATGAAGATGGTAATGCTAATTTAGCCATTTCAATTATTCAAATAAGTTATATATTTTAAGAAATTACTTGAGTGAATCATGATTAGATATGAATTACTTATATGTCAAAGCTTTATATATTAATTGCCCATTTAAATGACAGTAATTTCAGCATAAATGTACTTTTAGAAAATGTCAAGTGACTCATGAATGAATAATTTTTTTCTAAATGTGTTGATTACTATTTTTTCTAATAAAGAGACAAAATAAAGAAAAATAAACAATATATGTTTAGATAAAGATTTTGAAAGAAAAATAGCTATAAATAATAACTGCTTATATGTGTGTATCTATATATCTATGTATCTGCACATTCTTATATATGTGTGTATGTATGATGTTTTCATATTCCCTGCACTCTGTTTTTCTTAAATGAAGCTTCCAGTATCTCCAGGACAAATCCCTAAATTAAGAACTTTCTGCAAGGCAAAAAAAAATTCAGATACACACTGAAAACAAAAGCTGTAAAAACCTTGTAAGTAAAAATTCATATACATATATATGTAATTGTAGATGTAAATATATACCGCACAATCATCAAGTACTTATTGTACACCTACTCTGTTCTAAGGACGTGGCATACGAAGGTGAAAGAATAACATATTGGGATATAAAAAGGCTTATATTCTCCAGAGAAGCAAGAAGAATAAATATACATTTATGCAAAATAGATTTCTGTCAAGGGAGAACATTAACATTTGAAGTGGGGTCAGGAAAGGTCTGACCTAGAAAGTGCTGTTAGAAATGGATCATAAAGCAAAACTGGGGATTCTAAGAGGTGCAAATGAAGAAAGAGTGTATTCTAAATATAGTCAATAGCTTTTGCTAGGGAATAGAAAATGGAAATAGATTGTAGCATATAAGGAAAAATAAGAACTTTTTTGAGAAGATCAAGGAACAGATAAAGGGGAAAAATATTAAGCTTGAAAAGATAAGTTTAAAGAAGATTGTGAAGGGTTTAAATGATGAGCAGAAGAATTTTTATGTGACCATAGAGACAATAGGAAATCACTGGAGTTTAGTGAAAGGAGGATTGGCATTTCATGAAATTTATTTTGGCATATATATAAATGATGGATTGGATTGGTGCAGGGGCTCCAATTAATATTTTAATGTAATACACTAAGTTTGAGAAAATGAAGGCATGATCTAGGGTAGTACCTCATTGGGTAGAAAAGTTGAAGAAAGAGATAAGAAAAAATGTAAAATTAAAAAAAAATGACAAAATCTGGCCACCAAATATATACATAAGGTAAATTAGAATGAGGCTTTGAGGATGGTGCCTAGGCTTTTAAATTGAATTACTGGAAGGATGCCAGAGCTGTTGACAGAAACTAAGAAATTCTGAGATAAGGTAGTTTGTGTGTGTGTGTGTTTGTGTGTGTGGATATAACAAGGCCTGTGTGTCTATTTTGTATAAATCAAGGTTTCAATTCTGGGAGTATACATAGATCAAAAATATACAAGACATATTTGGTGATATGAGAACTCAATATACCAGGGTATTATATATATATATATAATATTACATATATTATATATATATATATATGTAATATTTTTTCTGGAACGGGGGTGGTAGGCCAAAAAAGTTTGGGAACCACAGATGTAGAAGAAGAAGGTATCCAATGGTCTCAAATGCTTCAGAAAAGTAAAGAAGGATCAAGATAAGATCATTATATTTGTTAGTTAATAGATTACTGGTAACTGAAAAGATCATATATGTTGAGGGAAGAGATAGGAAACCTGAGGGGAAATTTTTCATGGGAGGGAATTAAATATGCATGTAGAGGTGTTGACCTTCAGAAGGACTGTAATAAAAGAGACTTAAGAGACTGGGATAAAGGAGGAGAAAATGGAGAATGATGGCAAAGTGCTGTGGGTTGAAGAGATGTGGAGAAAAAGGAAATCTGACAAAATTATCTTNGGGCGCTAAGTAATATTTTTTCTGGAACGGGGGTGGTAGGCCAAAAAAGTTTGGGAACCACAGATGTAGAAGAAGAAGGTATCCAATGGTCTCAAATGCTTCAGAAAAGTAAAGAAGGATCAAGATAAGATCATTATATTTGTTAGTTAATAGATTACTGGTAACTGAAAAGATCATATATGTTGAGGGAAGAGATAGGAAACCTGAGGGGAAATTTTTCATGGGAGGGAATTAAATATGCATGTAGAGGTGTTGACCTTCAGAAGGACTGTAATAAAAGAGACTTAAGAGACTGGGATAAAGGAGGAGAAAATGGAGAATGATGGCAAAGTGCTGTGGGTTGAAGAGATGTGGAGAAAAAGGAAATCTGACAAAATTATCTTATTTTTCCCAATGAAATTATGAGGCAACATCCTCAATTCAGTGTGTCAGGGAGTGAGTGGTATGTGAGCTTTTGTCAGAGAACAGAAGGTTTTTTATAGTTGTTATAGAAAATGTTAGGGGGTAGAGCTAAGATAGAGGCAGAGTAGCAGGAGCCTTAAAAATCTTCTTCCAAATGATCATTACAAAGCATCTCAAAAGGACAGAAATCAAAATCAGATAAATAAAAGGGCTCTCTCACTAGTAGCATGCCTTAAAGGTAGACAGTGTTTGGAGATTACCACACTATAAGGGGGAAAACCTATACTTATAAAGATCAAGCTGATCACCCTTTCCCCACACCACCTACCACACCAGAGACAGGGCAAGGGCCAGGGCAATCTCTAAATTCTCAGGGGCTGGTTGAGGACACCAGCAAGGTCTAACTGATTGTATTCCAATATGGAGAAATGATATCTATAACTTTTAAAAATGGTTTTCATTATCATAGTAGATAGAAATATTATTCATAGGCAAAGGTCATAGTATTATGTTGTTTCAGATGATATGTAAAAAACAATTGAGGAGACAAAAAAGAGGATGGTACTAAGAGAAACTTGAAGGAAGAAGAAAAATATGATAAATTATACCTTATAAAGAGGCACATGGTGGGGAGAAGAATACTATTATAAGAAGGGAAGGAAGAGAATGGTGATAGATAACACTTAAACCTTATTCTCAGTGGAATCAGTTCTGAGAAAGAAAAACCACTAGATCTATTGGGGTATATAATTCTATCATACCCTACAAGGAAATTGAGAGGGAATAACAAAAGTAGGGAGTGGGGAGGGGATTATTACAAGGGAGGGAAAGTTTGGAGAGGGGAATGATTAATAGAACTTAAAGAGAAATAAGAGGGGAATAAGAAGGAAGGGGATCAGAAGGAAAATAAAATAAGGGTGAGGAAAAGAGGGACTGATTAAAAGCAAAAGTGAGGGTAGGGAAAAGGGGGATTGATTAAAAGCAAAACATTGCTGTAGAAGGAAATAGTGAAAGTGGAAAAGGCAGGACGAAAAGAGGAAATTAGGATGATGGAGAATTCTCAGGTGGTAATCATAACTCTGAATGTGAATGGAATGAATTCAACCATCAAAAGGAAGCAGATAGGAGAGTGGATTAAAAACCCAAATCCTACCATATGTTGTCTACAAGAAATACACATGAGGCAGGTAGACACACACAGGGTAAAGGTTAGAGGCTGGAGAAGAATTTTTGGGCATCAACTGAGAAAAAGAAAGCAGGAGAAGCAATCATGATATCTGACAAAATCAAAGTAAAAATAGATCTCATTAAAAGAGATGAGGGAGGTAATAACATCCTGATAGAAAGCAGTATAGACAATGAGGAAATATCAGTTCTCAATAAGTATGCACCAAATAGTATAGCATCCAAATTTTTAAAGGAGAAATTATTGGAGATTAAGGAGGAAATAGATAGTAAAACTATACTAGTGGGAGACCTCAAACTTCTTCTCTTGGATCACGATAAGTCAAACCAAAAAATAAATAAGAAAGAAGTAAGAAATGTGAATGAAATCTTAGAAAAATTAGAGTTAATAGATATATGGAAAAAATAAATAGGAATAAAAAGGAATATTTTTTTTTTCAGTAGCACATGGTACATTCACAAAGATCGACCATGTACTAGGGCATAAAACATTGCAAACAAATAAAGAAAAGCAGAAATAATAAAAGCAACCTTTTGAGATCATAATGCAATAAAAATCATAATTATAAAGGGTACATGGAGAAGCAAATAAAACATTGGAAATTAAATAACCTGATACTCCAAACTGGTTGGTTAGAGAACAAATAATAGAATCAATTAATGATTTCAATTAATAGAATGACAATGAGGAAACAACATATCAAATTTTTTGGGATATTGAAAAAGCAGTGCCCTTGGGAAAATGTATATCCCTCAGTGGCCATATTAACAAACAAACAAACAAACAAACAAACAAACAACCAAAAAAAAAAAAAAAAAAAGATGAGATTTACAAATTGTCATGCAACTAAAAAACTAGAAAAGGAACAAATTAAAAATCCTCAGATAAAAACCAAATTGGAAATCCTAAAAACAAAGGATAAATTAATAAAATAGAAAGTAAAAGAACGTTTGAACTAATAAATAAGATGAGGAGCTAGTATTTAAAAAAAAAAACAAATAAAATAGATAAAGTAGTGGTTAATCTAATTAAGAAAAAGAAAAAAGAGAAGCAAATTAACAGCATCATGAATGAAAAGAGTGATTTCATCCCTAACAAAGAGGAAATTAAGGTAATTATTAAGAACTATTTTGTGCAATTTTATGGGAATAAATATGGCAATGTAAGAAAAATGGATGAATATTTACAAAAATACAAATTACCTAGATTAACAGACAAGGAAACAAAATACTTAAATAATCCCATATCAGAAAAAGAAATTAACAACCCAATAAAGAATTCCTTAAGAAAAAAAATCATCATGATTGGATAGATTCACATGTGAATTCTATCAAACATTTAAAGATCAATTAATCTCAATATTCTACAAACTATTTAATAAAATAGGCAAAGAAAGAATCTTACCAAATTCTTTTTATGAAACAAATATCATACAGATTCCCAAACCAGGAAGACCAAAAACAGACGGAAAACTATAGACCAATATCCTTAATGATCAAAGATACAAAAATCTTAAATAAAATACTAGCTAAAAGGCTATGACAATTTATCATGAAGATTATTCACTACAATTATGTGGGATTTATACCAGGAATGTAAGGGTCATGTAATATTAGGAAAACCATCTATATAATTGGCCATATCAACATCCAAATGAACAGAAATCACATGATTATCTCAAAAGATGCAAAAAAAAGCCTTTGACAAAATACAACACCCATTCCTATTGAAAATACTAGAAACTATAGAAATAGAAGGGCTTTTCCGTAAAATAATAAACATTATTTATGTAAAATGTAAGATTGGACTTAATGACTGATGGTACAGTCCAGCTAACAATATTTTCTCTAGGTCCCTGAACTGGAAAGTGGCAGGACAGGCTTCACAAAAGGGAGAGGTTAAAGTGAGGGAGTAGAATCTTCCTCCTCCCCACACAGGGAGCAGTTAAAATCAGTTACTGGTATCTTCCAGTCAAGCAATGGAGACTAGATCTGATTAGATAAAATCAGGATTCAAGCTGGTAATGGAATGGACTAATATATTTCTCTTTATGTACTATTTTCCCAGGTGAGGCTTGATTTCTTCAGGGGCAGCCCAGTGGCTCTGAAGACAGAATCAATTTCAGAGCCACTAGAAAGAGGAACTTGTCTCATGGTAGGGTAAATGACTTAAAATTAAAGAGGGAAATGTTAAACAAATTAGGTGAACATAGAATAGCATACCTGTCGGATCTTTGGGAAAGGATGGAATTTAAGACCAATCATTTACAAAATGTAAAATGAATAATTTTGAATATATTAAATTATTACATTTCTATACAAACAAAACCAATGCAATGAAAATTAGAAGGAAAGTAAAAATCAGGAAAAATTTTTTATAAGAAAAACCTCTGACAAAGGTCTTATTTCTCAAATTCATAAGGAAATAAGTCATTTGTACAAAAAATCAAGCCATTCCCCAATTGACAAATGGTCAAGGGACATGAATATGCAGTTTTCAGATACATAAATCAAAATTATCAATAAACACATGGAAAAGTGTTCTGAATCTCTCATAATTAGAGAAATGCAGATCCAAACTATGTTAAGGTACCACCTCATACCTGGCAGATTGGCCAATGTGACAGTAAAGGAAAATAATAAATGTTGAAGGGAATATGGCAAAATCGGGACATTAATGCGTTGCTAGTGGAGTTGTGAATTAATCCAGTCATTCTAGAAGTCAATTTGGAATTATGCACAAAGGGCTTTAAAAGATTGCCTTCTCTTTGACCCAGCCATACTACTGCTGGTTTTGAACCCTAGTGAGATAATAGATAAAAATGCATGTACAAAAATATTCATAGCCACGCTCTTTGTGGTGGCAAAATATTGGAAAATGAGGGGGTGTCCATCAATTGGGGAATGGCTGAACAAATTGTGATATGTGAAAGTGATGGAATACTATTGTGGTGTAAAGATTGATGATCTGGAGGCTTTCCATATGAACCAGGAGAACCTCAATGAAGTGATGCAGAGTGAAATGAGCAAAACCAGAAGAACAGTATACAAAGAAAGTAAAGCATTGTGGAAAAATCCAATTTAAAGGACTTCACTACTAATGCAACAAGCCAGTACAGTCCTGAAGGACTTATGTAAAAGAATGCTATCAAAATTTAGATAAAGAACTATGGGAGTAGAAATGCAAAAGCAAAATATATGACATCCCTTATCACATGTATATATGGGTATGTGATTTGGGGTTTAGGCCTTAAAAACTACTCTTAATCAAAAATGAATAATATGGAAATAGGTAACAGGTGACAACACTTGTACAACCAGTGGAATTGCTTGTCAGCTCTGGGAGGGGGGAGGGAAGAGGTGAGGGAAATAAAATGAATTATGTAAACATGGAAAAACATTTTAAAAATAAAATTAAAAACACTCAAAAAAAGAAAAGAAAAAANAAGCAAAGAAGGAAGGAAGGAAGGAAGGAAGGAAGGAAGGAAGGAAGGAAGGAAGGAAGGAAAAGAAAATGTTAAAGACAATAATTTATGGAGAAGTAACAGAATTACCTTGTTTCTGTGGAGACCCATAAAAGGTATTCTCTCTTGTGTATCCAGTAATTCTATTAGCATAACTTTATCTAATTCCGTTCAGAACTACAAATATTGGAGTCCAGGAAGCCAAAAGAGAGAAAAAAAGTGTGTGTGTGTGTGTGTGTGTGTGTGTGTGATTTTTCACAACATAACCAACATTAAAATCTGTATTATATGATAAAACATGCACAACCCATATTATATTACCTGTCTCCTTTGGGAAGAGAAAGGAATGGGAGGGAAAGATAGAACATGATTTGGAAAATATCAGAAAATAAATATTGAAAATATATTGACATGAAATCTAGAAGAAATATTAAAAGTATTATAATTAAAAAAGAAAACATTTTCTTCCTATGTTTTCTCCTCTCTAGGCTAAACATTACTGATTCTTTCAAATGAGCATCATAAAGCAAGTTTTAGTCTTGAATACTAGGTCTGCCTGAATATTTGTCTTTAAAATTATTATTTTATCCATAATATGGATAACAAGTATAATCCTATATCTATAGCTTCATCACTGCCCCAGATGTATTTGTCCCCTAGTCAAAGAATATGTAAGAACCCACTGAGTCAAACATCATGGAAGTTAATATTGAATAAACCTTATGCTGCTTTGTCACTTGTTTAACTGGATATCCAGATACTAGTAATGGAGACATATTCTCTTGGGACCAAGAGTAGCAGGCATTTATTGAATATTTACTGAATGTCTGAATAACTTAGTTTGTCATAACAATAATGATAATAACCACTATAATGATGATGAGTCAGGAACACATAATTTAAAATTGAGGTTTTTTGATTTGAAGCAGCTAGATAGCATAGTGGATATAACACTCAATTTGATGACAGAAAGACCTGAGTTTGATTTCTAGCACACTTACTTAGGTGGTGCTACATAAGTCTTGTTCCCTTTGTTTCATTTTTCTCATGTGTAAAATGCGAATCACAAGATTGTTGTGAGGATCAACTAAGATTATATGTAAATATCTAAATACATGTTACACATGATGGTACGTAGATAGTCTGGTCCAGTGGATGGAAAAAAAGCAGTAGATCTGGAAGAGAAGACCTGGATCTTCATAGTCTGCTTCTTATGAGCTATAGAATTTTATAGAAATTGCTTCATCTCTTTGCATTTAAATTTCCTCCCTGTGAAGATAATGGGGTTCAAATTGATGTCCTCTAAGGTTCTTTCCACTTCTAAATCCATTATCCTCGTATAATGACCCATATACAAATTTTCTAATTTCCTGGTAGTTGAGCTCCTCTGTGATTTCAAAGCCCTGCCTTTCTCCTGTCTTCCAGGGATACAAGTTCTGCCCCAAATCCCAAAGCAAGGTACCTGTCATTGTCTTTTTTTTTTTTTGAAACCTTACCTCCTGTATTAGAATCAACATTATATATTGGTTCCCAGGCATAAGAGTGGTAAGGACTAGACAATAGGCTTAAATTATTTTATTATTCACACAACTAGGAAGTATCTGAGGCCAGATTTGAACCCATGAATTCCCATTCCGAGGCCTGGCTCTAAATCCACTCACTCACCTAGCTGCCCCATTCTCATTGTCTTTTACTGTAAGACTTCTTGGATTCTGACATCCTGTTGGTTCTTGACCACACTCAATATATCCCTGACATTTTCTGAATGGATAAAATAACAACAGTAATAATAACACATTACAATATTATGTGAACACTTACAAAGTATATCACTCCCTGTTTAGATGGACTTCCACGTCTTGCTAGATTGTACTGACCACACTACAATACTTAGTATTCCTGTACATGTCATCTACTGGTATTTCCAACAATATGTCTTCTATGAGTGATTCTGTCTATTCTTGGAGTCCTGGCCATCCCTAATCTGACCTGTTCCAATGCCCAAAAAGTCCTGCTACAAGAGCCTCTCAAAACCACTTTTTCTGAGTCAAAGATAGAATATGAAGAGATCCTAATGATGGAAAGATTCCTAACTTAGGAATGAGAACATCCGGAGTTGAGTTGTGGCCTAACACTCCCATTAGTGTTGCCTTACCAGAGGTGATTTCATCTTTCTAAGCCTTTAATTCCTCTAGGTACTTTGTAAACTGTGTGTGACTCAGTGGAAGTATAAGTCAGATTTGGAATCAGGTTTCTAGCTATGACATTCCTAAGGACTGGACAAGTCTTTTGGACTAGGTAATATCCAAGGCCCTTGATAACTCAAAATTCTAGATACTTCCAAGAAAGTGAGCTTTGCCAATGAGAGGAAATAACATACTAGTGCTTCAGATAGATCCTCTTTGGAGTATTTATGCAGCCATAAACTATAATCAAAAAAACAAAGGTGGGGTAGAATGGTAATATTCTACACATGCATAATGAGTACCTATGTAGATGAAATCATGGATATGAATCAATTCTATTAAACAAGTATTTACTAAACATCTACTCTATCTATCAAATAGTGATCTCAGGGTGAAGGATAATTAGACAATTAAAAAAAAAACTAGTACCTGCTTTCAAGAACCTTAACTTATCAGGGGTGAGTGGTAGCAGTCAGGGAAGAAAAGATAAAATATAATAAAGCCTTTCATTTATATAAGGATTTAAGGTTTGGGAAGTATTTAAATATACATTATTTCAATTAAGCTTTCACAACAATCAACAATCCTACAAGATAAGTGCTACAGATGTAAATGTAATATAACATAAAATGTAAATAAAATTTAACTGATATACTACCCATTACATGAGGCCTTGCCCAATCACAGTTTGTTAACTCTAGGATGTTTTTAAGCCAAGGCTTCTTGATCATAAGTCTAATACTTTCCCCACTAAACATTGTTGCTTTTATGTATAATATGTAAACAAATTAATACAAAGTGATTTGAGGAAGAAGATATAACTATCAATTTTGTAGATCAAGAAAGAATTCAAGGAGGAGATGGCAAATGAATTGAATCTTTAAGGAAGACAAGGATTCCACCTTAGAGTTGAGTCAACACACCTGCCGAATTTGAGAGAGGCAGTTAAGTGTCTCTTTCTTAGTTGTCTTTCATCCCATCATTGCTGAGCAGCTGTCTAATGATTTGTATGCTGTATACTATACACTGAATTGTATAAAACTGATAATTGATCTACATCCCTTTCACTTCTGGAAATATTAAGCAGAGAAAAAAAATATTAGGTTGTGAGCAACCTTGAGAGCAATTGTGAATATGGACTAGAATCTATTACCTAGAAAATGAAAGATGATGAGAATGATTTACTTCAGAGTTTAGCATTTCAGGTTTTTTTTTTCTTTCCAACTGTATACAGCTATTTTGCATGAGGTCAATTTTAAGAATGGATAAATGTAACTATCTCTGTTTTAATATTGATAATACATTATCCTGGTCATATATGCAGCCACTTCATCATCTTTATGTCACAGCACAGCAAAGGTTGGGAAACACAAGGCAGGTATGAAGAATGACTTCAATTTGCAATTTTAAGTCTTTTGCATTTGAAATAGTAGAAAATATACCTTGTCATGGGCCTTCTCCAATAAATAATATATCCTTGCACATTCCAAGACACATGTCATCTACAAATTTCTCTTAGGTATTTTTCTCAAGTAAAGGGTGAATTGCCACCACTTAAATAATCAAATGAGTTAACATGCAAAGCACTTAACAACCATTAAAGCACTTATATCCATGTTTCCTGTCTCAGTCATCATGCTTTCTCATATTAGGAAAAAAATAATAGGATGATTTTGTATATTTTATCCTTACTTCTTACTTTTATTCTTTCACATTCATTCTCTTTCTCTCACAAAATAATAATTAAGTAGTAATATGAGATCCTATCATTTTAAAATATTTTAAAATAGCATCTTTAAAAAATATTTTCCTAGGTAGAAATTGATACCTTTCTCAGTAATCCTAAAGTGTGGACATTTTATTTCATTTGTAGTCTAATTTCCCAGAGTTCAAGTTCTTAGATTCATTTAATTCTACTTTTTAAAAAAAATCATATCTCAGAATCTTGCCCAATCTGGAAATTCTAATTCTCATTGGGATGCAAGTTTTGATTTCCTCTTGTTTTTCTCACCTGGGCTAATTTCCCCTCCTTAGGCAGTCTTATTATGGTCATCTACTCCTACCAGCTTATCTAAACCATCAATGATTTACCAACTCAGCTTCACCAGTAACAGGAATTAGAGGTATATGATTCCACTCATAGTCTTAGGTCAGTATAAGAAGCTGGAAATTTAGAGTCAGACAACCTCATTTTGAATCCTGGCGGTACCAGTTCTTAATTGTCTGACAATCCTGTTAGAATGATTCATTGATGTTTCATTAATCAAACATAAAATAGAGCTTAAATCTATCTTTAAAATGTCATAATGATAATAAAATGTTGCCTCCTACATCCATTCTATGAATACACTATTATATTCTAACTTGTTTCTATTGAATTCATGGACTTTTATTGTGTCGCTGTGTTGTTTTAAGACTCCTCCCATTATATGATACAACTAATAAGAGGCAACAGTCTTATTCCCATCTCACATTGTATTCTTCATTAGGGCCAGGATTATGTCTTAACCAAAAATGTCTATGTAACCAAGACTTATGAGAGCACTCTGCACACATTAGGTAACTCACATTGTTTGTGTAATGAATGTCTATAAAAAGCTTTGTAAAATGTTCTATACATAGGTCGACGAGTACCATCAGATGACACCGAAATGTGTGCTTTTAATATCAATTGGATTTCATGAGAGTCATATCTCTTCCTTGTTCCAGTTTTAGCAGATTAGATGAAATTTTACCATGGGAAATGGAGTTCAAATACCAAAGTTTCCTTTCTGTTTCAAACTATCCTCTCAAGAGGTTTCAGTAACTGTGCTATAGTGCATATTTACCTATCTTGTTTAAAATCACAGATATTGATTCTAAAATAGCAGAATTACACTGTCTCCCATTTTTCCCCAGAAACCTCTGATGGGCAATTAGGAACAAACAAATGCATGTAAATAAGAGTACTTTCCATTTGAGGTCAAATAGACAAAAAGGTGATGGCTCTTTGCTGGGGCAGTCTGCTCTACCATGGAGAATTGAGAATACTACCACAATCATTTGGAATCACTCAAGATTATTGAAGTATTGTTTATCCAGAACATGTTGCTCTTTGCTGGGTTAGAATGTATTTTCTCCTATCTGACTATACTAATATGACCTAATCTTCAAGGCTCAGTTGTGTTCTTATCTCTAGGACAGTCCCATTCCTCACTACCAAAAAACACACTCATTTATCCCCTTGTTTTACCACCTACAAAAATAACAAAAATAAGAATAATAATTCACATTTTGTGCCATATACCTTAATTAAAAGGAACCTGTGTTACCATCATCCTATGAAATAATTATTGCAATTATTACTATATCTGTTTTACAGATGAAGTAAATGAGGCTAAAAAATATGTGACTTATTTATTGTCACATAGTTGTAAAGTGAAAGAATCACTATAAGATGGGAACCTAGTTTTCTAAGTTGGAGTCTATTGCTATTTTCCTTATATTACACAGTACAGGAAAAGTAAAATGAATTATAGACTTGGCATCATGGAAATGGTTCTAGTTCTGATCACAGCAGCAATATTTTATATCTATTTAGCCATAGGTAAATCATTCAACCTATCTAAGTTTCAATTTTTTCATCTACTAAAGAAAGAGGTAGGAAAATTTTGATTGTCTATCACATATTTTTTTGGAGAGAAGTACTCTATATACATTAACCATCATACAATTATGAATCATTCTTATTATTCTCTTATAGACCCAGAAGAGTGATTTGACTTTCTCAAGATGGAGTTAATGGGACTGTTTAGAACTAGATCTAATTCTTCGATTTATCTGATTTTGTTTTTTCTACTCAACTCTACTACAACAAGGAATGTGTCCTTTATGCTAAAGGTAACTTCTAGGGGCATGGGGAGAGGGCAGAGGCTGTTTTGTATTTGTCTTTGTATCCATAGAACTAAGCAAAATACCTTAAATGCTGAAAATGGGGGCAGTTGGTTGACTTAGTGGATTGAGAGCCAGCCCTAGAGATGGGAAGTTCTAGGTTCAAATCTGGCCTCAGACACTTCCTAACTATGTGACTCTTGATAAGCCATTTAACCCCCAACTGTCTAGCCCAGGTGTTGGCAACCTTCTTGGCCATGAGAGCCATAAATGCCACATTTTTTAAAATGTAATTTCATGAGAGCCGTACAGTGCTCACAGGGCTACTCCTGTAACAGTGCCTGAAAAAAAAAATTGACTTTATGGCTCCTGCAGAAAGAGCCATATCTGGCCCTCAAAAGAGCCAGATATGGTTCGACAGCCATAAGTTGCCGACCCCTGGTCCAGCCCTTTCATCTCTTCTGCCTTGGAACCAATACACAGTATTGATTCTAAGATGGAAGGTAAGGGTTAAAAAAAAAAAAACATTGAAAATGAAACAAGTGAGGGGTCTGTGTGTATGTGTGTGTGTGTGTGTGTGTGTATGTGTGTGAGACCTGTGACTTTAACAGTGCAGGAAACTATATATACGGAAAATTCCATCACTGATTCAGATCAACAAATCATCTTATAATATGTGATGGTATTCTTAGTCACTGCTATATTTCATGATAATTTTTCCAGTATTTTTCATTTGCAGAATTTGCGTCCTTGGAGCTTCTCTCCTTGAACACAATACATGCTTATTGCTTGACTTACATTCAAGGGAATTGCAGGAATTTCAATACATATTTCCATGTGCTTAGGTATGATAGCAAAAAATAGAATTCATGTTTCTACTTTATAAAACATATCTAAAGGAGATCAGTGGAAAATATAAACAAAACCCAAAGCATAAAGTAACTCAAGTTTTCTTGGATAGGTGTTTTCAAAATCAGCTTGTCTTCATTAAATGCAGGCTACTATACTGTCACACGAGTTTATTCTGAATTTCTTATTTTTTTCAAACCTCCAGATTTATTTGAAATATTTGTGATATCATTTTCTCTACCTTTCTCGGATATGATACACTCCATTTTTCCTCTCAAAACTTACTTAGCAAGTTATACTTACATGTGTGTTGCATTATTCTATATTAGTTTTCTTTATGAATATCTGCAGTTTCTGTAGCAAATGAAATTTTTACAGGGTGAGGTTGCTAGCCTCGCGCCCAACCTTCCTCCTTTTTCAGCCGGGCTTGGGACTGTCCTTGGACAGAAACTGCAACCTCGATAAACCAACAAAACCTACGATCGCCTAGTCTGGAAGATTGCTCTCCAACAGAGTCCACGACGCGTGCTGGCAAAAGCCAACAAACTCCAGGTCTTTGTTAAGAGATGCCTACGTCAAATCTTGAACATCAGATGGCCTGAAAAGATCTCCAATACCAGACTCTGGGAAAGAACAATTCAGTATCCCATCAGTCAGGACGCTATGAAAAAAAAGTATGGAACCCACCAGGGAGGAGGAAATTTGGAAGGCCAAAACAGACCTGGCAAAGATATGCCCAGTTGGGGGAAGTTGCCCAGAACAGAGTCCATTGGCATGAGATGCCCAGTTGGGGGACGTTGCCCAGAACAGAGTCCATTGGTGTGAGATGGTTGCGGCCCTATGCTCCTCTGGGAGTCAATAGGAATAATAATAATAATAATAATAATAATAATAATAATAATAATAATAATGAATATCTATTTTCAGATTTCATTAGACCCCTATTTCTATATATATCAATTATTATTCATAACCATGACTTTTTCGGGGGGGGGAGCACGTAATGGAGGTATTTCTATTACTGTATCATCCTGCCTCTCTAATGCTACATTTATCAGAAGATATATATTTCTATTCTGTTGTCATAATTCCTTGTATATTTTAATACAATTTCCCCCCACATAATGTAGACTGTCATGTTTATCTCCTATTATTTACCATTATTACTTAGGCATGGTGTAATGTAGAGTATGTTTGACTAGTTATCAAGAAGCTTGGGTTCTAATCCTGACTCTGCCACAAAAATATCTTTACGATGTTTGGTAATTTGTTCACCCTCTCTGGATTATAGTTACTTTATCTACAAAATAAGGATTTTGGATTAGATAATTTCCAATCCCCCTTTTAGGTTAGGTCTAAAATTCTGGATTTTATGAACCTGATAAAAATGTTACTACTTGAAATTAATCACAGAGAGGAACCTTGTAAGGGGAATGGGGAAGAACTGGACTAGTACATCATTAATCAGGAGTGGTTTTCTGAAGTTTTACCACACTATAAAAGTCTTGCAAGGGTATACCATGTTCAAACATATTTATGTCTGTGGGAGAGAATCAGGGAGAGTTGAGAGATATTTCAGTTTTGTTAAGGAAAATGTAATTAGGAAGGGTCATTCTCAGTGCAAACAATTCTGAGCTCTATTTTTCGTTGGTATGGTGTGTAAAAGTTTGATAAGAAAATTGTTTCTCCAAAGGGCATTTATGTTTACTTGTTAGAAATATCTATGGAAAAGGCAAAAGGTTATTGCTTAACAAAACTCTTTAAACCCCATAATTGCTATTTACACAGGAAAACAGGATCTAGGGATGTTCTGTCTTTAGCAAACTTTCATTTACACTCAGAGAAGGAAAGAGCCTAAATGCTTGTGTACTATGCAAAGTCGATGTCTCCCTTGCGATGTTAATGGATTACGTTGTATTTGAATTTACAAATTTTTGTTTTTATAATAATAATATCTCCCATTTCCATAGTGTTTTAAGGTTTACAAAGCAATATCCTAACAACAACCCTAAAAGAGATTTTTATTCCTAATTTTTAGGGGAAAGAACTCAGTATCAAAGAGGTAAAGGTACTTGCTAGAAGTCACCTAAGTGATAATTTACAGAAGTTAAATTCAAATTTCAAAATCTCAGTATCATATATTTAAAAGGGATCTCAGAGGTCATAAACTTTCATCTGTATTTAACAAAATGTCTTCTATATATCATTTCTGATATGTAACCAATTAGTCTGCACAAAATCTCCCAGTGAAAGTTTACTTAATACCACCCAGCGTATAGTCCATTCCATGTGAAGATAACTCTATTTGATACATCTCCTGATAAAAAACAAACAAACACACAAACAGGAAATACAGAGCATTATGGGATATAAAATAGATTATTTTGATTACATTAAATAAAAAGTTTTCATATAAATAAAAACAATGTAGACAAGATTAGAATGGAAACACATTGGAGGGGAAATTTGTAGACAAATCTCCGATAAATCATATCTCATATGTAGAGAGAATTTGGTATAATTTTTAAGAATATGAGTCATTTCCCAACTGATAAGTGATCAAAGTATATGAACAAGTAATTTTGCATGATGAACAAAAGCTAAATATAACCATATAAAGAAATGCCTTAAATAATTTTAAATTAGAGAAATACAAATTAGAACAACTTTCAAATGACATCTCAAAACTATCAGATTGGCTAAAATGATAAAAGAGGAAAATTACAAATATTGGAGAAAGTGTGAAAAAATGGGGACAGTAATACATTGTTGGTGGAATTGTGAACTCATCTGACCATTTTGCAGAACAATCATGAATTATGCATAAAGAGATATCAAATTGTATACACCATGCAATATCACCTTTAGGTCTATTTCCCAAAATGATCAGGGAAGAAAGAAAAGAAACTATGTGTTCTAAAATATTTATAGTACCAACCTTTGTGATGGAAAAGAATTGGAAATTGAGGAAAACTCATTAATTGAGAATAGATAAATAAGTAGTGGCATATGATATTGTTTGAATTATACAACTATACTGTGTTAAAGAATGATGAGCAGGTAATTTTTTTTAAATGGAAAGACTTGCATGAAATTATCAAAAGTTAAATGAGTAGAACCAAGAGAATATTCTATACAACAGCAATATTGTTTAAAGAATAACTGAAAAATGGAGGCATGCATGATAATGGTTTTAAATATAAATACACGTATTCATGCATATACACACATAGATGCCTTCTCTAATGTGGGATGGGAAAGTGGAAGACATTTAGGAACTTTAATGTAACAAAAATAAATTAAGAAAAAAATTCTTTTTGAAAGTCTAGCATTCTTTCTGTGGAATTGATAAGCCTCCTGACCTGATTATTGTAATAATGGCGACATTAATAACAGAAATAATAATAATAGTTACAATAATAATGTTCACCTTGACTTCATTGAAAGAACAGGTAATCAGGAATCAAGAGACATGAGTTTTCGTCCCAATTATATTTTAAGCTTGTTGTAGCTTCTATGCATGAAATAGTCTAGTCCTTTCTGCTTACTTGTTTACTTAACTTCCTTGAAATCCTAGCTAAAATACTATCTTCCTCAGGCAGCCTTTCTTAATGCCTCTTAATTCTAATGCCTTTTCTCTGTGATTGCCTTCAATTTGTCCTGTAAGTTGCTTGTTTGTGCAGAGTAATTTTCATGTGACCTTTCTCATTAGACTATGAGCTACTCAAGGGCAGGTGCTACCTTTTGTTTTTCTTTATATCTCCAGAGTTTAGTACACTGCTTGGAACATACTAAGTACTTAATAAATGTTTACTGATGGAGATGTCTCAGCTAATTCACACTAGATCTTGCTTTCTTATCATAAATGGAAATAAACTCAATGACATTTAGGATAGTTTTCTATCCTAATATTCCACGATTTTGTGCATGTTATAGGTCTTTTAAGTTTATAAAGTGTCTTAAAATCTTATATCATTGCAATGTTATAGAAAACTATGCTGTAGAGGAAAGTCAATGTTATCCTTGGCTGATTTAAGAGAATTATAATGACCAGGGTGATGGAAGGGGAGATTGTGTCTCTCTAGCCTAATATGGCCATAACAGAAATATTAGCTGAGAATCTTCTTCTCAGGAAAACAGGCAAGCTTGAATGAGTTTATAAAAGAAAGAGGAGGAGGTTGTGAAGACTAGAGAACATGACACATGAGGGTTTTTAAAGGAAATGAAGATGGTTCATCAACCATTGCACCTCTTCTATAGAAAGATTTTCCTTCTTAATTCTATTGACTTCCATTTGCTTATCTTCAATTTATTCTGTTTTTAGCTTTTGTGTATATAATAATAATTGTTACTATTATTACCTCCCCATTATGCTGTGACTTCTGAAGACATGGACTGTCTTTTGCCTTTCTTTGACTCTTCTGTGTTTAGTACCTTCTCTTGCACACAATAGGTAACTAAGAGTATTTATTAACTACCTCAGTTTTCTCTACTTTAAAATGAGAAAGAAAAATTTTGTCTCTAGGCCCCTTCCAAGTCCAATATTCTAGGATATGTTATGAATCTAATTTTCTATTAAAATCTGGTTCAATCAGTACCACATTAGTTCATCACAAATTTTCATTCTTGAAAGACATGCTTATTATTGATAACAGAAGATTTCTTTGATGGAGGGAGAAAGACTATAATGCAGCTTTCTGGACTTAGGTGAAGCTAAAAGCAATATGGGAGTTCCTGGGTTGGTTACAGATTTAGACTTCATTTCAGAAAAATGTTAATAATTATAGTTGTGTCAAAGTACAATGTGTTGCCTTGGGGGCAAGGATAACTTTCCTTTTATTGGAAAGTTTCAAGCACAGGTTCGATAACCACTTGCTTGAGATGAAATGTAGGGGATTCTTATTCAAGTACAAAGGTGGATATGATGGCCTCTGAGTTCTTTTCAGTTTCTAGAATTTCTGATCATTGATCAACCCAATAGCTTCTTGAGCAAAGTAGGACAAAGACTATTATCTTTATTTCTCAGATGAAACTGAGGAGAAATAATTTGAAAAGGATAATGACTTTAAAAGAGGAAGAGACAGGACATTGAGGGATTTTACTTACAATGTAATTTTTAAAAATGCAATATATTTTCTATTGTATCCCATTGTACTCTGCTTCCTTCATTTTTTGCAAGTGAGTTTTATTCAATTCGGTAACATTTGGTTTGGGTTCCAGCCTCCAATTTTCTATTGTGCTTTATAGATTCAATCAGTATTTATTTAACACCTACAAAATGGATTGAAAAATATAATCATAACCTCTTAGAATTGAAAGAAGATATTTAGTATTTAGACAATCTGAAGCATGAATTCCATTTATTGATCATGGAACGTCAGTTAAAACAACTCCATTGATGAAAAACTCTACTATTTGAATTTACTTCTTTTATTTTTTTTTAATTTTTTTTTTAAACCCTTAACTTCTGCGCATTGGCTCCTTGGTGGAAAAGTGGTAAGGGTGGGCAATGGGGATCAAGTGACTTGCCCAGGGTCACACAGCTGGGGCGTGTCTTAGGCTGGATTTGAACCTAGGACCTCCCGTCTCTAGGCCTGACTCTCAATCCACTGAGCTACCCAGCTGCCCCCTGAATTTACTTCTTTTAGATAACCTTAATTATAACTTTCCCCTTTTTGACCTTAATTCTATTCTTTGCTGTGGTTCAGTCATTTCAATTATGTCCTACTCTTCATGATCCCATTTAGCGATTTCTCAAAATAAGTCATGGAATGGTTTTTCATTTCTTTTTCCAGCTCATCTGACTGATAAAGAATCTAAGGCAAACAGGGTTACACAGCTAAAAAGTGTCTAAAGATGTGTCCAAGTTCAAACAACTAGTAAATCTCTGAGGCTGAATGTGAATTCAGGTCTTTCTTATTCCTGGCATTGTATTATATCCACTTTGTCACCTAGCTACCCTGTCTTTTAGGGATAAATAATAAATCTAATTAATCAGCACTAACAATAATAGCTCATGTTTCTCTAGTATTTTAATTCTTACAAAATGCTTTGCTCAAAATTATCTTCTGAAGCTGGTGATCAATTTATCCTAAGCATAGAGCTATTAGGTGCCTATGTTCCTATGTGTGGCATAATTAGTAAGAACAGAAGTTTAGAGTTTATACTGAATTCCCTATTTGAAATTTAATATCCTCATTCTGATACCAAACCACCTCTTTCTATGACAAATAGAAGTCAATTAGTTTGTGTTCCCTAATTTTTCTTTTCTCTAGACTAACCAATTACATCTAGCAGGCAAAGTGGATATAGTGCTTGGCTTAGAGTCATGAAGATCTGAGTCAAATCACCATTTCATATAAGTACTAGGTATATGACTCTGGCCAAATCACTTAACCGTATTTTCCTCAGTTTCCTTATTGTAAAATAAACTGAAAAAGGAAATGGCAAAACACTCCTGTATCTAAATATCATTGCCAAGACAACACCAAATGGGGTCATGAAGAGTTGAACATGAGTACAAACAACTGAACCACTACCACCATCACTACAATAACCATTTACATTTACCCCAACTGATTACTGACTGGCTTAGTTTCACATATAATATTTTTCATTTTTTAGCTTGTCGATGTCCTTCTTAAAAAATGACATTTCCAAACTGAAAATAATATTTTCAAAGGGGTCTGACTAGAGAAACATACATAATCTCTCATGGAAACTAATCTTCTTAGTAATAGCTAGTAGGTACCATTTATTTATTTATTTTTAATATTTAGCAATTTTTTTAGAATATTTTTCCATGATTGCATGATTCATGTTCTCTCCTTTTTCTCTTCCATCACCTCTCTCAGAGCTGACAAGAATTCCATTGGTTTGTACGTGTCTTTAAAACCTATTTTCATATTATTCATATTTGTTATAGAGTTGTCTTTTAAAAACCACAACCTCAAAACATATACCCATTTAACTGAGTGACAAATCATATGTTTTTCTTTTGCATTTCTACTCCCATAGTTCTTTCTCTAGATGTGGATAGCATTCTTTTTCATAAGTTCCACAGGATCATTCTTGATCATTGCCTTGCTAAGTAGCCGACTCTATAATATTTGATCATTCTACAACATTTTACTTTCTGTGTACAAGGTTCTTCTGGTTCTGCTCATTTCACTCTGCATCAGTTCATAGAGGTCTTTCCAGTTCATATAGAAATCAAGCAATTCATCATTCCTTATAGCACATCACCATCATACACAACAATTTGTCCAGCCATTCACCAATCAAGTAACAAACCCTTGTTTTCCAATATTTTGCCACCACAAAAAAATGCAGTTATAAATATTTTTGTACAAACATTTTTTTTATCTCTTTATGGTGCAAGCCCAATAGTGGCTTAGCTGGATCATAGTGAATGCAATCTTTTAAAGTCCTTTGGGAATAATTCCAAACTGCCTTCCAGAATGGTTGGATCAATTCACAATTCCACTAGCAATGCATTAGTGAGTAGTGTGATAATGAGATTAAATCTACCCTGCCCATCTTCAGATTTAATCACCAAAGATGACAATATCTTCACTTAACTCACAAATTTGGAGGTCTGTAACCCACCTGTGTTAGAATAACAAATCAGAATTTATTGATTGCCTCCTGGGCAGTCCTAAAAAAAGAGTCTATTGTGATTGGACATGCAAACTAAGAGGAAGGCACAGGAAGTGATGCAAAAGAGGCCCCTTTAAAAAGAGAGAGTTCAGTGAGCCAGAGGTATTCTGGTTCTTGCTTGGACTTGGGGAAGAGTGCTGGACCTGGGACCCTGAGACCTTGGTGAGACTGCTCGTAAATATTTCTCTTAAAACTACATGTGGTAAGTGAAGAAGGCTGACTCCTTTAACCTCCCAGGAAGTACTAGCCTCCAGGAGGCTCCCTTGATTGGGAGAAGCCCTTGTGGCTAAAACCCTTGTTAATTATCTTTTAGGCTCTCTGGCTGGGCCTCTGGAGCCCTGCAGGAGTAAAACCCAGACTTAAATACAATATCTTACTCTTACCTTCTTCTCATCTCTCTACTTCCACTCTCTCCTGTATTTTGTAATTAAATTTCCATAAAAGTAATTTTAACTTGAGGTTATTCTTAATTGGGGATTGATAATTGTTCAGTCCCTTGGCCACCAACCTTTTAATATTCAACCAAAAACCTCTTTTCCCCTTACAGTAGGTACCATGTAAATAGAACTTTTTGCAAAGTTTGCAAAATATTTATATAGTTTATCTTTATCCTCACAATATCCACATGAAATATGTGCTATTATTTATATTTTATAGATGAGTAATGAGGAAATTGAGGCACAGAGAAATTAAAGTAATTTGCCTAGTTTATACAATTTTTCAGGCAGGATTCAAACTTCACTTGGGTGACTTCAAGTCCTACATTCCATCTGTACCGTTAGCTTCCCTTCTAGTAGTGTAAGTATAAATTGTACTGGAATATTTAGCTGCTAGGCCAAACTAGTGACTTTGTCTTTTAAACCAGGAAATTTAATCATCCTGAGATATATTTCCCACCAGACACAGACCCTGTTGAGTTCTGGCAATACATTCAAATGAGTTCTCCAACATATTGAGATTTAACCTTACTCCTATCTATCCGTAAGGATGATGGATACTTGAAATGTTACCTAATTCACAGGAAGAAGTCAATAGACAATATATGAAAAACATTTAGACATCAGATTCCACAGGAACAGTTACCACAACCATTTGTAGAAATACAGAGATGGTATGTCCTTAAATTGTAATCAGCAAGAAGAGATTTGAATATAATGTTGATTTCTCTATGTATCTAGGTTTGCAAATCAAATGTTTATGTTACATGTCATTTTATTTACACATCCCTCTTTCTTACACATGAGGCAACTAGAGACAAAGGAAGTTATGTGAAATATCCAGGGTTACATATGCAGTATCAAAGATCACTGACCAGAACTTTTTCATGTAAGAGGTATTATCGTATAGAGAAAAGGAAATGGGATGTGGAAAGAAAGAATTTCATTTTCAGTTACGATGATCTGGGGAAAATCTGCCTTCTCTGAAGGTCAATTTCTCTAAATGTAAAATGAGGGAAACAGACTTGATGATTTATAATATTACTTCTACTTCTATATAGACTGCTTATCTTATCCCCACCTCCCAAAAGGCACAGATTATGTCTTATGGGTCCTCATATATCCTTTAGACTTTATATAGACTTGACCATTCATCACAGACACTTAAAAATAATTTGTTGTATTGAATTAATTTATATAATGACAATCCAAATGACAACCCTTCATACATTTAAAAGCCATCTATCTTGGCCTCTTCTCTCTACTTTTGTCTATTAAACTTCTCTATTGCCCTCAAGAAGTAATTGTGCATTATGTTCTCTGATTTTTTTATTTTAGATCTATCTTCCTCTGGATATGTTCATATTTTAAAATATTTTTCCCTAGGATGAGATGATAATAGTGGAATGAAATTTTCTAGCTATGATAATATCAGGACAGGACCCTTTACATTCTCTCAGAGTACTTGGCAGTTGACAGATTATTTTTTGGGGGGAGTATATCTATCCTTTGATATGATTCTTATAACAGTAATTTAGAGGTAGAAAAGTGGATTATATATCCCAATTTTTCATGAAATAAATATTGTACTGGAGTCTTATTATTAATTATCTACAAGAATTCAACTCTAGTTCTTCTGAAAATCCAGATTAAATATCTAAAAATCACCAATTTAGCAGCCATTAGGGAATCATCTCAATACTGAGACCCTCATTTTCTTCATCTGCCAAATATTTGGGTTAGATTTTTGCTGATTTCAAAATCAGTGGATCATGGTATAGTACTGGAAGGAAGATGAAAGTCCATTTATACTAACCACTAATTTTACAGGTGAGTAAGAGGTTAAGTAATATACCCAAAGTAATACAACTAGTAAATAGCAGAGATAAAATTCAAACCTATATTCTATATTGAGTACTTTTTCCACTAAACCACAGTTTACAAATGTATTCAATGACTCTAAACTTTCTGGGGAGTAGGTTTCATACAGTTCTTTTTGATGACATAGTAATGATACAGTTCATCTCTTTGTGACCCTTCTAACCCAAGGATTATATTAAAGTGGAAAGCTTGGGCCTAGGAATAGAGATAGAGGCAAAAAATAAGAACTTTTAGAATATCAGGATGTCTACTCTATAGTAATCACTTACCCTTGTGAATAAAGACTAGTTAATTTTCTTTCTACGGAAGGAACAAATTAAATTGGCTACCTGAGGGAGGAAAAAGTTGTGTGCTTTCTTTTTCCAAATAATCTTTAATCACTTATCTCCACATTCAAAGCAATAAGATTATATTATACTCTGTCTGTCAAAGACGGATTATTGCCCATTGTTAATGGGATAGGGAAAAATATTCTTGCATTTTTATGAACTGGAAGTTTAAAATGGACCCCAAAATAGAGTGTGAACATATAAGGATGGATGTACTCATTTGTGTGTGGGTGTGTATGCAAATGTGTAATGGATAGTCAGCTTGTTAAATAATAAACTGCTATTTCAAAATACAGATTATAAGGAGCCAGACAGTTCATGAGTTAAGTATCTTTTGGTTTTCCATTCGCATTTATTCTTAGAAGGATTCAAAACTTTTTGTTTCATAAATTGGATTTTGTATTTCCAACATTATTTAGTTCAGTTAACTTTTGATTCATCCCTCTAAAAAAGTAACAGAATATACAGCTGCTTAGCTAACTTTGGATAACAGAAAATTTTGTGTATTTATGTATTTATTTATCATTCATTCCTTCAAGTTTTTAAATATACTTGGAAAATAAATACTTTTAGGCATATCAATGAATAACTATTAAATATGAATCTAATGGATTTTTTGACAAATAGGAAATAAATTGATCTAAAAAATATGAAATTAGATTTTAAAGGCACATAATGCAGTAGAAGAATGTTGATCAAAGGCGAAGTGGCTTAGGACCTATTGTTCACTCTGCCACCAACTTTTGAGTTAATGCACTTAATTGTGTATTTTGACATGGCAGTTTATTATTTATCAGATGGACTAACTGCCCACTATACATTTATGCATGCACATGTGTGTGTGCTACATGCCCACATATAAATACACAGATACAAATGCTCAAACGTACTTTTATATATCCATGACCTCAGACAAGTTACTTCTCTTCCAGTAAAATGTACATATTGAATAAGATATCTGTGGCTCTTTTCATACCTAAACACTTTTGAGAAAAAACACCTTAACAATTTTAAAAATTAAAATATATCATATGTATCTTATGAATAGCTATTTTTGGCAAGTATTGTACCATGTTTAGAATAGAATATAATAATTACATAATTTATGTTCCTTGCCCTCAAGGATTTTGCACCCTCGTCAGAAGTATAGGATTAAAACAAGTAGAAGACAATGAAATGTAGCAAGCTATCTATGTTTTGGTACAGACAGTACCCAGGGGAGAAGTTTAATATTGAAAGAGTTCTTACCATTAATCAAAAGCGTGCATTAGGTATCTACTATTTGCCAAGCAATCTGCTAAATTCTTGGCAGATAAAGACAAACAAGAAAAAGTTCCTGCTTTTAAGTTATTTACATTCCATTTGGGGAGAAGGACACATAAACAATTTACGGTAGTTTTGGCAGTGAGGGCAAAAGCAATTAGGGATATCAGAAAATGTTCCATTTTGGACACAGTTTTTTAATCTTTTTTGTATGTCATGATTCTTTTTGACAGTTTGGAGGAACTGAGTGATGCTATTAAATGCACCAAAAGTTACAAAGTAAATAATCTTATGGAAATGTTGTTACCAAAATATTCTTGTAAACTTAATTAACCATAGGTTAAGAATCTCCAGTATAGGAAGTCAAGTTTGAATGTAGTCTTGAAGAATCTAAAGGATTTAATAAAAAGTGAACATTTAGAATATATTAAAACCACTGGTGATAGCCAGTTAAAAGGTCTGGAGATGGGAGCTCTGTGAAGGAAGAACGCCAAAAAAGATTTTTAGGGGGTGAACTGTAGAATACAGAATCCTATCGGCAAGCATAGTTAGAAAAGGCATTATGAAAAAGGTGGTCTTAATGAAAGAATAGAATTTGAATAAGCAGAGAGGATCTAAAACTATAAACAGCCTTAGAAATAATCATCTCACTCTTAGTTTTTCACATATGAAACTGAGGCCAGGATAGATTCAGTGACTTGCGAAAACTCAGGCAGTAAGCAAAATAGTGAGGATTTGAATTCAGACCTTCTGAGTGCACATCTACCATTCTTGCTACCACACATCAGTTGCTTAACCCCTGAACCATAACTAAAACAGCAAGTAACCCAAACTTGGAATTAAATAACAATTTCTGTAAAATGGAAACCATTTAAGAGGACATCAGACCAGCTGTTTTCAAGAATGCGAATGAAATGCTATCACAAGTGATTATTCATCTATACTATGAATACCTCCAGTGATAGCAAATTTACAATCTCATAAAGAAGTAGATCTACTTAAACAGGATAGAGTTGCTCTTAAAAGTTATGAAATTATTTTAAATTGTCCAATAAAAATTAAGGGACTAATGGGAAAAATGAAGTCAGAAGGATAATGATGAAAAATTTCAGAAACATAATTGAGAGGGTAGCACAGTTTTATATGTGTTAAATTATTAAGAAATATTATAATAAATAAAGATGTCTGTGGCCTTTAGCTGTTGCTTGGCCAAAGCTCAAGGTCTACCCTGATACGGAAGGCCATTCCTAATGACTTCAAGGTCTGGGACTGTGGAAGAAGGTAAATTTGGGGGTCTAAACCAATACACATATTCATATAGCTTCAACTGTACTAGAAGTAAGATTGTAAATTTTGCACTGTATCATGAAATGACCTGAAATTTGCTTATTGAAATGGGCTTCAGCTTGTTAGTTATTATGAAGTTGTTCAATTGTCACTGCTTATCATAGACAAAATGATACATAAACACTCAATTCAAGTTACTTATTTTTCCCCTAATATATTAATAAAGTTGGAAGAAATTTGTATGTTCAAAACAAGCATTGCAGTAGTATTCAATGTATGTTCCTTTAAAATATTTTCTTCTCTAAATCCTGGGCCCATTACAACTATGACATACTTTTGAATTACTTCATTGAATCTCCTCCATTCTGAGGACAGCATCATTGTTCCATATTATTGATAATTGCTCTAGGGTGGTCATTAAGAGCCTACATCCCAAATCATGTCTGCATTAACCCATGCATTCAAACAGTTGTTTTTCTTCTGTGTTTCCACTGTTGTAGTTCTTCCTCTGAATGTGGGTAGCATTCTTTTCCATAAATTCCTCAGAATTATCCTGGATCATTGCATTGCTGCTAGTACAGAAGTCCATTACATTCTGTTTTGCCACAGTGTATCAGTCTCTGTGTATAAGGTTCTCCTTGTTCTGCTCCTTTCACTCTGCATCAATTCCTGGAGGTCTTTCCAGTTCACATGGAATTCCTCCCATTTATTATTCCTTTGAGCACAATAGTATTCCATCACCAACAGATACAACAATTTGTTCAGCCATTCCTCAGTTGACGGGCATACCCTCACTTTCCAGTTTTTTGCCACCACAAAGAGCATGGCTATAAATATTTTTGTACATGTCTTTTTCCTTTTGATCTCTTTGGGGTACAAACCCAGCAATGGAATGGCTGGATCAAAGGGCAGTCAATCTTTTAATACTCTTTGGGCATAGTTCCAAATTGCCATCCAGAATAGTTGGATCAATTCACAATTCTACCAGCAGTGCATTAATGTCCCAATTTTGCCAACATTCATTACTATCCCCTGTTGTTATTTTAGCCAGTCTCCTGGGTGTGAGGTGATACCGTAGAGTTGTTTTGATTTGCATTTCTCTAATTATTAGAGATTTAGAGCCCTTTTTAATGTGCTTATTGATAGTTTTGATTTCTTTATCTGAAAATTGCCTATTGATGTCCCTTGACCATTTATCGATTGGAGAATGGTTTGATTTTTTTTTTTGTACAATGGATTTAGCTCCTTGTATATTTTAGTAATTAGTCCATTGTCAGAGTTTTTTGTTATAAATATTTTTTCCTAGTTTGTTGTTTCCCTTCTGATTTTGGTTGCATTGTTTTTGTTTGTACAAAAACTTTTAATTTAATGTAATCGAAATTATTTATTTTACATTTTGTAATTTTTTTCTAACTCTTGCTTGGTTTTAAAATCATTCCTTTCCCAGAGATCTGACAAGTATACTATTCTGTGTTCAGCTAATTTTCTTATAGTTTCCTTCTTTATATTCAAGTCATTGACCCACTCTTAAATTATCTTGGTGTTCATTAGGGAGATTGGTCTATAGCTTTCTTTCTCTGTTTTTGGTCTGCCTGGCTTTGGAGTACCATATTTGTGTCATAAAAGAAATTTTGCAGGACTCCTTCTTTGCTTATTATGTCAAATAGTTGTATAGTGTTGGGATTAGTTGTTCTTTGAATGTTTCATAGAATTTACTTGTGAATCTATTGGGTCCTGGCGATTATTTCTTAGGGAGTTCTTTGATGGCTTCTTCAATTTCTTTTTCTGATATGGGATTATTTAAGTATTCTATTTCTTCTGTTGTTAATCTAGGCAATTTATATTTTTGTAAATATTCATCCATATCACCTAGATTGCTATATCTATTGCCATGTAATTGGGCAAAATAGTTTTTAATGATTGCCTTAATTTCCTCTTCATTAGAGGTGAGGTCTCCTTTTTAATCTTTGATACTGTTAATTTGGTTTTCTTCTTTCCTTTTTTTTATTAGATTGACCAGTACTTTGTCTATTTTATCCGTTTTTTTTCAAAATACCAGTTTCTAGTCTTATTTATTAATTCAATAGTTCTTTTATTTTCAATTTTATTAATTTATCCTTTGATTTTTAGTATTTCTATTTTAGTTTTCATCTGGGGGTTTTTAATTTGTTTATTTTCTAGTTTTTTAAGTTGCATGCCCAATTCATTAACCTCTGCCCTCCCTAATTTGTTAATATATGCACTCAGTGATATAAATTTTCCCCTTAGAACTGCTTTGGCTGCATCCCATAGGTTTTGGTAAGATGTCTCATCATTGTCATTGTTTTCAATGAAATTATTAATTGTTTCTATGATTTGTTCTTTCACTAACTTATTTTGGAGAATCATCTTATTTAATTTCCAATTAGTTTTTTGTTTGCCTCTCCATGTATTCTTACTAATAACTATTTTTATTATATTATGATCTCATAAGATTGCATTTATTATTTCAGCTTTTTGCATTTGTTTGTCATGTTTCTATGCCCTAGTATATGGTCAATCTTTGTGAGTGTTCCATTTGCTGCTGAAAAGAAGGTGTATTCCTTTTTGTCCCTATTTATCTTTCTCCATATATCTATTAACCTCAATTTTTCTAGGATTTCATTCACCTCTCTTATCTCTTTCTTATTTATTTTTTGGTTTTATTTATCTAGATCTGATAGGGGAAGGTTGAAGACACCCACTAGTATAGTTTTCCTATTTCGTTCCTTGAGCTCCACTAGCTTCTCCTTTAGAAATTTGGATGCTATATCATTTGGTGCATACATGTTGAGTACTCATATTTCTTCATTGTTTATATTGCCTTTTATTAGGATGTAATTACCTTCCCTCTTTTAACCAGATCTATTTTTACTTTGGCTCTGACAGAAATCATGTTTGTAACTCCTACCTTCTTTTTCTCCATTGAAGCCCAACAGATTTTGCTCTATCCTTTCATTTTTATTCTATGTATGTCTGCTGGTCTCATATGTATTTCTTGTAGACAAAATAGGGTAGAAATTTGGTTTCTAATCCACTCTGCTATTTGCTTCTGTTTTATGGGTGAGTTTATCCCATTCACATTCATAGTGTATTCCCAGACATTTTGATTCTCTCTCTTTGTCCTGCCCTTTCTTCTTTCACTATTTCCTTCTATACCAGTGGTTTTTTTAATTAGTTACCCTAATCCCCTCCCTTATTGTACTTCTCTTTCTCCCTTTTCCCTTCTTGTCCCCCTCTTATTCTTCCTTAGGGTCTTTTTAAGATACTCCCCCATGTTCTCTCCCTTCCTAGTGTTGCTTCCCTCCCCACTAGTCCTTCTTTTTTTTTTACCCTTCTACTTCTCTATAGGGCATGAATCAATACTTTGCCCCAATGGATCTGATTGTTCTTCCCTCTTTAAGTTGATTTTAATGCACTGAAGTATTAAATATTTCCTATATCCACTCTTTACCCTTCGAGTGTATTGTTATTCTTCCCTGTTGGCCCCACGCACTGCTTTATGGAATATAAATTTACTCCATTTTGTTTTCCCATTTTTCTTAATATTACCTTCTTTTTTTCCCTCTAGTTTTACATATATTTATACATACATACACACATATATATTTATATTTACATATACATATATATCTTGACATTTCATCCTATACAGTTTGTCACTGTTCCCTCTATGTAAACTTTTTCTAGTTACCCCGTTGTTAATAACAATTTTTAATATTTGCCAATGTCTTCTTTTCTTCTAGGGATAAAAATTGACTGAACTTATTGGGTACCTTAAAGAAAAGAATTCCTCCCACCCATCCATCCCCGCTCTCTTAATTACCTTATGGTGATTCTCTTGAGTTCTGTGTTTAGGCAGCAAACTCTCTGTCTGGTTTTTTCTTTAAGAATGCTTGGAAGTCCTCAATTTAATTGAATGACCGTACTTTCCTCTGCAAAAATATAGTCAGTTTTCCTGATAGTTGATTCTTGGTTATAGACCCAGTTCTCTTGCTTTCCGGAATATTATGTTCCATGCCTTCAGGTCCTTCAATGTAGATGTAGCCAGATCCTGTGTTATCCTAACTGTGGTTCCCTGGTATCTGAATGACTTCTTTTTAGCAGCTTGTAACATTTTTTCCTTGGGCTGGTAGTTTTTCAATTTAGCTATAATATTCCTGAATGTTCTCAGTTGTGGATTAAATGTAGGAGGTGATCTGTGGATTATTTAAATTTCCACTTTTCCCTCTTATTCAAGAATGTCAGGGCAGTTTTCTCTGATAATTTCTTGTAGGACTTTTTCTTTTGTCATGATGTTCCAGTAAACCAATAATTCTTAAATTGTCTCTTCTAGCTCTGTTCTCCACATCTTTGGTTGAATCAATGAGGTGTTTCATATTCTCCTCAAATTTTTCATTTTATTTTATATATTCTTACTGCCTTATGAAGTAATTTGCTTCTAGTTGTTGAGTTCTATTTTTTAAAGACTGAATTTCATCCCTGGGTTTTTGATCGTCCTTCTCCTTCTGGTCTGATTTTCTTTGTAGATCATCTTTTGCCTTCTTTGCTTCATTTTCAGGCTGGTCAGTTCTGGCTTTTAATACCTTATTTTCTTGTTTTAGCTCATGTATTTCCCTTTTCAAACTGTCTTCAGCATTTCTTGATTGCTTTTTGAGTTCCTGAGGTTCTTGAGTTAATTGAATTTTGAAATCTTCTAAAGCCTATGTCCAATTCGCTGGTGCTTCCTCCTCTTCTTCTATTTCATTTGCTCTCTTTTCACTTCCTGGAAAGAAGTTGCAAATTGTCATTTCTTTTCTCTTTTTCTGTAGTTTACTCATATTTTTTTTCCTTCTCTGTTCTGCTAGTTTAATCAGATGGATTTAATGAGCTTTGATGAAAGATCTTCCTCCAGCTTGCATGGAGGTTTGTAGTTACATTCTCTGCAGTCTTTTGGGAAAGAGTGTTGGCGTTTCCCTTCCCTCTGAAGACTTCTTGTCTGTCCAATTGATGGGATTAAGCCTGGACTGGATTAATATGTATTGCTTAATGTGCTATGAGGCTAAAACCTGGAGAAGAAATAAAAAAGAAGTGGGGGGACAAGATGGAGTGTTTTTGCCGAATTGTCCAGCAGTAGGGTTCCCCCCTGCTCTGTCCTTCTGTTTTGGTCTGGTTTTCTTTCCTCTTGAAGCCCTTTGTTCTCTATCTCAGGGTGGTAAAGTCAGGTCATCTAAGGTTTTGCTCCATCTAAGCCACCATCTTCCGAAAGTTTTTGCTATGTTTCTCTGGCTTTCTTCTCCAGCCACCTCACCGGTGCCTATGTTCAACTCCCCAAGACCAGTGCCAGGAAGGCCTTATCTCCAGGCCAGAGATTTCAGGGGCCACTGGAGACTCCTCAGAGCCCATGGGGAGGGTTCCTGGGATTCCCCTTCTATACCCTCACATGCAACAGTTCAAGAATTTAAGCCTTTTTCTTGGCGTACATCTTGAGTTGTCCAGCAGTAGGATTCCCCCTGCTCTGTCCTGTTGTTAGATTTGGTCCTCTTTCTTCTCGAAGCACATTTTTTTCTATCTCGATGTGGAAGGGTGAAGAGGTTTTAAGATTTGCTCCATCTAAGCCACCATCTTCCCAGAATTCCCCTCATGATGAGATTATTTAAAAAACAAAATTAAAAGATGAGAAAAAAGTATGCACTGGGAGAAGGGAGAAAGGAGTAGTAAAATGGGGGAAATCTTTTTCACATAAAAAGGCACAAAATAAAGAACTTTTACAGTGGATGATAATGAGGAGGTAGTGGACAATGTTAGAATCTTACTCTTACCAGAATTGACTCAAAGAAGAAATAACAAACATTCAGTTAGTATAAAAAATCTATCTTACCTATCTGGGAAATAGGAGTTGGAGGGGATGAGAGAAAGAGGGGAGTTGCTGGAAGAAAGGGAGGCAGTTTTCAGAAATAAGAACAAAATTTTAATGAGCATTAAAAAGAGAAAGACAGGGATAAACTGGAATAAAATAATGGAGGGAAATACATAGTACTCATAACAATGAATGTGAATGGGATTAACTCATTCATAAAAAGGAAGCAGATAGCAGAATGTATTAGAAAACAGAATCCAACAATATGTTGTTTACAAGTAACAATCTTGACACCGAGAGATACAATCAGAGTTAAAATAAGGGATTGGATCAGAATTTATTTTGCTTCAATTGAATTAAAATAACATGGATAGCAACCATGATCTCGGGCAAAGCTAAAGCAAAAATAGATCTAATTAAAAGATCAGAAAGAAAACTACATTTTTTTCAAGGGTACCATGAAAATGAAGTAATATCAGTATTAAACGGATATGCACCAAGTGGTATAGTGTCTAGATCATTTTTATTATAATAACATATTTTTATTTTTTCCAGGGTACTTGTCAATACAAATTTTTAATATTCATTTTCTGATATTTTGAAATCCATGTTCTCTCTCTCCCTCTTATCTGTCTTCCCTTCCCAAGTAGGTAGTAGGTTGTATTATATAGGTGGTAAATATAATATCATATAATATTTATTTCCACATTCATCATGCATTCACTAGAGAAAATTCACAAAGGAAATAAAGTTAAGAATGGTTTGTTTCAATTTGCATTTTGGACATTTTTCCTTCTGTGGTGGTGGATATTCATTTTTTAGCATCAGTCTCTCTTATAATTGTCCTGGATCCTTGCCTTGTTGATAATAATTGTCATTCCCAGTTAAGCATCATATATTACTGTTACTTTGTACAACATTCTTCTGGTTCTGCTCACTTCGTTTTGCATCACTTCCTGTAAGTCTTTCAAGGACTTTTTTTTGCATGTAACAAGTTATACTATATAATTGGTATAGACATGATGAGCAAGGTGGAAAACCTTGGGAAGACATATAAGAAGATGCAAACGTCATTGAGCAGAGCCAAAGATCATTGTTCATTGTTAGCAATAGTGTTCAATGATCAACTATGAATTTAGCTCTTCTCAGCAATATAATAATCAAAGAAAATTCCAAAGGAATTATGATTTAAAAAAATGCTACTTCCAGAGAAAGAACTGATTTAGAGTCTAAATGTAGACCATAGAATACATTTTTACTTTGTTTTTCTTATTGATTTATTTGTTTTTGTTCTGTGTTTTCTTTTGCAAAATGGTTAATGTGAATTTTTTTTTGCATGACTATATCTGTATGATCTATATCAAAGTGCTTGCCTTCTCCAAAATGGAGTGTAATTTGGAACTTAAAAGTTACCAAAAAGATACAATTTTTCCATATTATTAAAATAAAGTAATATTCTTTCAAAAAGAAACAAAAATGTAATATCTTCTTGAAAGGAAAGGTAAGGTGAAGGCAATTTGGCTGGAATACAGTTCATGATAAGGGACACTATCTAATGAGCCTGAAAAGATCTGGTGAAAACATTGTGAAGAATTTTAAATGCTAGATATATGAATTTATAGTTAATTTTATATGCAATAGGGAGTCTTGGATTTTTATTGAGTAAAAGACAGACATTGTTAGACTTTGCTTTAGTTAAATCACTTGGCAGTATATGGATGATGCACTAAAGAAGTGGAGTCTTTATATACAATTGTATTCAGCATAGGTCTTGAGTTACATGGGAAATAAGGAATGATCTCAAAACTTCATAAGGAATTAGAAAGCATGCATAAAATCTAACCATTTATTCTCAGAATATGAGTTGCTTAAAGATATAGAGGTCTTTTGAGTAAACTTTCTTCATTCGCTTTTCTCACTCCGGAGAATAAATAAATTCTCTTTCTCTGTCTTTCTCTGTGTCTTTCTCTGTGTCTCTGTATTTTACTCCCAAACTCTTTGTCTGTCTCTTTCAGTGAGAGTCTTTCTGTCTCTCCTCACTTTAACACAGATCTACTAAGCCAAAGAAGTAGCTTAATTTCCTTCTATTTTGTGGAAATGCTTGTGTATTTTATATTTAGAGTTACTCTTAAGGAATATATTTTCTAATTATAAAATTAATTCTTGAATGATTTGTAGGTTTGTAATGAGCTTTAAACTACTTTGAAAATTCATGTTAGCTCATCCTCATTAAATCTTTTTCCTCTCCCTTCTCACACACTCACAACTTACCCCACCTCTCTCTCTCTCTCTCTCTCTCTCTCTCTCTCTCTCTCTCTCTCTCTCTCTCTCAAACTCTCTCTCCCCCCCCGCCACCCTCCACACATACAGATAGATCAATAAATAGGCAGATTAATTGATAGATAAATCTTTACACAAATTTCATTGATACCTTTGAGATCAAATTTTCTTATTTGCATTAAAAACTCTGTTTCACCTGTATTTTACCCGTCCTCCAGGCACTGTTGCACAGATATTTGACCACAATAGAGTTTACTATGGACTCATTTCAATTTCCTTTATCTCATGTGGGCCAAGATGTTAATGTTTCTATGTTTTCTGACATATCTACTCTCTATATCTGGCTTGTAGGATTCACAAGGGTAGTTTTCCCTCCTCATTCTTTGATTCTATTCTATGACACATCTTTTTTGAAAAAGCTTATGCTCAAATATAACTTAAAGGGAGTAAATCTGGATAATGTTGGAGGGGAAAGACAGTCTAATTTGATATCCTGAAATCTGACCATTAAATCTCTAGCTTTGAGAGGAATCACCAAATGTATTTTTTTTAACAATGATCATGCTAGTCCAGATAACAGAAGCATCATGATTATCTAGGTCAAAAGTCTACTGTATTTCATGGAAACAATATCCTTTAACAGTGATAGAGGCTGGTAGAGAGATAAGGAATGCAGAACTTAGCAAATCCTTACAAAAAGATAATATAATTGAATTCAGGGAGGGGGGCACTTATGAACTTGCTGATTGTCCTGGAAATTTTCATCAGAAGCATAGAGATTATCACGGCATGTTTGAATGCACTAGAAGCACTTGCCTTCACAATGACTTGAATTAAAGCTCTTCAAAAGGGAGTTCAAAAAGACCCTTATTGGAAACAGCTTGATTGGCAAGCTGCCACTTTGGTGAATGAGTGACCCTCATAATCAGTACAAATGGCTTGATATGTGCATAGTTTTTTTTTTCCCCTCCATTCTGATTTTGGGGGACATTTTAGACTAGAAGTAGAGGAAATTGTACCATGCATACTGGAGTTTAATGCAAGGAAAAACATCTGTTTTCCCTGTTTAGTTCTGGATTTTATGTCAAAGGTACCAATGATACTGATGAAAATTAGAATACGGAGATAACACTGTAATCTATTCTAAATTCCAATTCTATTAGAAGTAGATTACATTAGAATTCTATTCTACAATATTCTAATTTTATGTTAAATCCAAATACAAGAACATCAGGGATCTTCTAGAAAAGAAATCTTATAGTAGCTGGATAAATTGTTATTAGCAGGCCATTAAAATGCACATACTTTTAGTCACAGTAATGGTATGATGGAGTGGATTATCAGTCTTAGTAGGAGTTACAAAGATTTGGGTTCAAGTGATACTTCTAGTACATATTGATTGTCTAATTCTGGACAAATAATTTAACCTCTCAAATACCCCAGGGCAACTCTTTAAAATTATAGGGTACAAAGTGAGTGCTGATCTTCATTGGTGGAGGATTTTTCTTCCCCGCTTAGTGACAAAAACTATAACAGTGGAATCATATATCTGGTTTTAACAACAACAACAACAACAACAACTCAATGATATATGGCCATTCTTTATCTGTATTGCCTATCCTGACTTAATTTACATTATTTCTCTTATTGGATTTACCTTAGAGACAAAAGGTGGTATGATGGCTGGAATGATAGACTTTGAGTTAGAGGGCCTAGGGTTCAAATTCTTCTTCACACCATCTATGTGATCTTGGTAATATCAAATCCTCTGAACCTCAGTTATCATACATACAAAATGATAAAAATTCACAATATTTTTTTGAAATATACTTGGCAGACCTTATGTTAGGTAAATATGAGATACTAATATTTCTTTTCATGGTTCAAATGCTTGATTTAAATTAGGTTTTTTGGAATTCTCCAAATATGTCACATGCTCCCCCCAACCTCCTCTTCATATAATTATTATTATGTCTCATATGTCTCCCTTTGATTCATCTACTCATTATATCTATATCCTTTCTGATACACTCAAATATTTCTTTCATGAAGTTCATTCCTGAAAACCCTAAAACACCCAATATTTTCATATACTTTAATTACTGTGATGATTGAGTATCCCTTCTTAGAAAGTCCCAATTCATACATTCTATTCTAGTTTGTATCACAATTTTCTTAATATTTTAGTTTTCTATTACTTTATGTATCTGTGTCTTATTTTCCTTTGCATATCTTCTGGGATTAGCACAGGTGGGGATATAGAAGTTCAGAGTAGGAGAAACCACTCAGAAACACAGAGTTTGAGTCCCAGTTCTACACCCATCAGTTGTATAATACTTCTGAATTTTTTTTTCACAGTCCCTATAGAATCCAGCTTTCATCTAATAATTCACAAAACACTGAATTTGGACTGAAAGCACCCTATTTCAAATTTTGCCTTTGTCACTTTGTCCCTTTGTGATCATTTCCCTTTTCTGGGTATCAGATTTATCTAGGAAATGAAGTTGCTGGACTAGTGACTTCAAGGTCTCCTTTAGTTCTACTGTGATCCTATGGCAAATTAATTTAAAATGTATCTATATATCCCACCCTCTTGCTTTTCATAGTGTTCCCTTTGTTGGAAATACTATCCCTCTTCATCTCTATTCATTGATTTTTTTTTCTTTAAGGTTCAACTAATTATTATCTCCTACCACTCTAAACCTATACCCCTTCCTCAGCCCCATCAGGGTTGAATTTCAGCTCCTTGAGGGCAATGACTCTCATTTCTGCATTTCATTCCTAAAACTTGTGTGTTACAGGTCCTTAAATGTTTGTTCATTTCAATTGTTCTAACTTAACAAAAGTTAGGCTGATTGATGAAAAGACAACACATTCAACTACTGGCATATGACAAAAATGCAAAGACAAACATTGAAGTTAAGATGAGATAAAGGGAAGACAAGAATTTTTTTACAATTGCAAGTTACATGTTGCAGGGGAATAAGTATAATGAAAATAGAAGATTTCTACGTGGTCTAGTATCATATTTGATATTATTGAGTTCCAATTCTGTCATTTACTATGTTTAACTGAGCAATTCAATGAAGATTTTAGCTTTAGGGGTCCTTACTCATAAGAATAGTAGCTTTAGTTAAATTACCTGGTAGTTGCCTTACAAAGCTAACACTAAGATTTTAAGAATACTGGAAAGTGATCTAGCATTTTCTCCTTTTTCTTTTCAATATAAAGCTCTGTGACCTTAAGCAAATGACTTGAGCTCTCTGGACTTCATTCTTCTCATCTGCAAATTGAAAGGGTCAGCTTCCATGATCTCTAAGACCTCTTCTATTTGTAAGATTCTATAGAAGGAACTTTAACATGTATTTCCTGTGGAGCTAATCACAAGGTCTTCAGGTTTCTACAATTCAAGAATGTTTTGCTCCATAATAGACATTCTATAGGCTTAAATATCACTGCTGTAACTTTCAATTTCTCTCAAAGGGCCAGGAAAGAAATAACATAGTCTATTTATAACCTAGTGACTAATGGGACATTAAACGCTTAAGATGCAACACTATGCTGGCCATGATGATTGAATATTCATTAGCAAGAACATTTTTATCCCAAAATGTTACAGGTAAAAAATGTTTTCAAATGCTTAAATTTGTGATTGATCCTTAACCACCAGTTGTTGCTAAGCAATACTGCTCACTCTACAGTTTGCTTGAACAATGCCCAGACCCTTCCTTACAAATGTCTTATTTTTGGTTGCTATTAAGTTTCTGTGTTCCACCCCAGTGTGAACAAATATAGTTACCTGTTGAAAGAAGTCAAGCTTTCAAAGAACTGTTCTCAAATACGCCCAGATTTTTTTTTTCCACAAAACTTCTGGATTTGAGGAGCTTTAGGTCTGACTCTTCAGCAACAATGACAATTGAGTATATAAGGTAGTGCCAGTGGTGAAATTGATCATGTCTTCTTCATTAAATATCTACTGAATGGACAGAAATGTAATAGGTACTGGTGAATAGTTTAAATAGAATATCATATGGAATTTATTATGCCCTGCATATTTCCCCTGTTGGCAACTTCATTTGCAGTTGGTATGCTTTATTTGCTATCTGGACTATTTCAGTAGCCTTCTATGTTTGTTTTTATCTCATTTTTAAACCCTTACCTTTCATCTTAGAATCAATATTTTGTATTGGTTCTAAGGCAGAAGAGTGGTAAGGGCTAGGCAATGGGGATTTAGTGATTTGCCCAGGGTTACGCAGCTAGGGAGTGTCTGAGGCCAGATTTGAACTCAGAACCTCCATCTCTAGGTCTGGCTCTCAGTCTACTGAGCCACCTAGCTGTCCTGCCAGTAACCTTTTAAATGGTTTCCATGTTGTCAGACTTTCGCATGTCCAGTCCCTCTTTTTCCTGGCTTCCAAGGTAACATTCTCAATTTTCAAACCTCAGCTAAAAATAACATAAGAATCTCTCTTTAACTACTAAATTAAGTAGAAACTTCTTTGACTGAAACTCAAAGCTGTCTATAACATAGTTCAAGGTAATTTTTATTTTTTTTGAAAACCCTAACTTTTATCTTTCTACTAAAATGAGAGTACACACTAATGTCCTCACAAACACTATTTTTTTTTTCCTTTGCTAAAGTCCCTTTGCCTAAAATAACCTTCTCTTCTCTAACCCATCAATGACTGTTAGAATCCTTACCTCTTCTTCTTGGCTTAGATTATCCATGAAGACATCTTTATTCTCACAAACAAATGCAATTTCTTCCATTAAAAATTCAATGGAAAAAATATATACTTCAGTGGAAGTGCTACTTTTATGCCTCAATACAAAATGGAGCAGTTCTTGGATTTTGTTACAATAGAATACAAGCTAAGATAGGTTTTAAAAATTAGGAATTTTTAATTTTTGTCATTTCTCATAAGGACTAACAGATAAATTTTTAAAAGTTTAACATAAGAAAGTTGTTGAACAATGAGGAACTATTTTGTCTGAATAAGAGGCAAATAAAAGATAATGTGATTGTTTTAAGTGGTGTTGTAGGACAAAAAGTAAAATCAACAGAAATTCCTGGAAGTGAGATTGTCTGACTAATTTTCTACCTGGGAATCATTCCAGTACTTGAGGAGGATTATCATATTCTGCCTAAATATTCTAATCATTTTCAACATTCCCACTTCATGCAACCAGTTCTTATAATGCATGATTCTAAATCCTCTAAACATCTTGGTATTTTTTAACTCTATATTGCATAGCTTAGACAGGTTTCTTCTAAAATATTGTTCTAAGATATTAAAAAAGAGAGATCTCCTTTGACCAGAGATTGGGAGATAATAGAATTAGGTAAAGGTTATTCCATGGCAGATCCTAGATATATGAGATCAATTTGGAAGTGAATGTGACCTCATGAGGACTCAAATTAGACTATCTTCATGGCAACAAAATGGAGTTTAGAGAAACCTAGATTTCAGATGAAAATTCCCACATCTTTATCTTTGCTCTGCAAATTACATATCATGTGACCTTTAGTAAAAGTAATTTTGTTCCTATGGGCTTTAATTCTTATATAATAAAATGAAGATAAAAATTTTAAGCGTTAGGATTGTCCCTTGATATCTATCTTGCCCAAAATTTACAAACATGTATCTCTTCTTTTGGTTACCAAAAGTGATTGTTAAGCCTTTTTCTGAAGGCTTCAGTTGAGAAACTTGTTACCTACTTAGGAATATCATTCTATTTTGAAATAGTTGTTTTTCTTAGTGTGCACAAACCATTAAACAAAACATAACTTTACCTCTTTGTAGCTTCCTTCTTTTGTTTCTAATTCTTTCATTTGAAGCTAAGTAGTGCAAATCTATAGCTCTTTCACTTAAGGACCCTTCAGAAATTTGAAAGATGATATACATCAGAATATATGTTTTCCAGGCTAAATATATGCTGTATTTTTAGAAACTACTTACTTTCCTACCTCATTTTGGAAGTTCTGTGCCTCCATAAAAATATGATCATAATAGTTACATGAAGTACCAATCCTTCTGAAACTATATGGTTATGTTTTTCTTATTTCTGCTGTACTTCGAGCTGACCCTGCCCAAGGTGTTTGCCATTTCACAAATGGCAATAAAAATAATAACAAATCTTCCTGCTTCCCACAACATATAAATCCACTAAAGATTTCAGTGTATTTCCTTCTCCCCTCACTTCTCTTCTACATTGTCCTCTCCATCCTAAACTACAATGACTCACAAGAGAAATGCTTCAAAACATCTGCTGAAACACTTAACAAGCAAGTAGTATGATAGAGCCATGGCCTTTGCAAACTGCTGGTGAGGTAATTATCAGTGTAAACAGAATTGGACTATCAGGGATTTGACTTCTAATTTTATGTAGGACAAGGATTTTAGAACTGCATAATTAGTAAAAGGGTAAAAAAAGCACTCAAAGGAAAAGGATGCAATGATGAAATCTACTAATTGTTACCTTCCATTTCACTGGAGCTAGCTTGATTCATATTCTCTTGAAATGCAACCTAAGAGATTGCTGTGCAATCCAATTTGAATCCATTCTCTCCTTCATGCTGTACCCCTACTAAGGAGCTCTTTCAGTTATACTCCATGATGCACCAGACTCACCAAGATTCCTCATGAAATTATGTCATACCTTTTAGTCTTACATTTTTATGAAGATTAAAAGATTGGCTATTTCAAAAGGAAGATGTGATATGGTTCTATGAATTAACAGTTTAGGTAGATGGTTCAATGGATAAAATGCTGAGTCTGGAATCACTAAGACCTGATTTCAAAACCAACCTCACACAGTAAATAGTTGTGTGATCCTAGGCAAGTCACTTAATCCTGTTTCCTTCAGTTACTTCTTTTGTAAAAATGAGATGGAGAAAGAAATGGAAAATCACTCCAGTATCATTGCTACATTGATTTTTTTAAATGGAGTCACAAAGACTCAGACATGACTGAAACAGCTGAATAACAATTATGAACTAAAGGACTATAATATGTATTTAACAACAACAGTGCCCCTTTAAGGTTAGCAAAATGTTTTAAGTTTTGTCTGTTTACACATTTGTTCAAATTCTGTTGATTTAAATTTGAAGAATGATGTTATACAGTGGAAAGAGTCCTGAACTTGAAGTCAAGAGATATGGTTTCAAATTCTGACTGCTGCACTTTGTGGTCATGTGTAAAATGTCTATTATCTCCAAATCTGACTTTTCTCATCCATTTAATAGGCATAATAATACTGTTACAATATAGCTATCTGGGTGGTTATGAATGAAGTTCTTTGTTAAACTGAAACTGCTATAAAAACGTGAAATAGTATTATTATTGTCCACAGAAATGAACTATCTACTCTAAACTCTTCTGATTTTTCAGAACTATTTAAGCTCTGATTATAGTCTATGTATGAAAATGAGGATTGGCTATTTCATGCCTGATGTCTTGGTAAATTCTAATTCCATGATTTTATAATTCTATGAACTTTATGGAAGAAACATGAAACATTCAATAGAGTTCCAGAAACATCTGGATTCCATTTCAACACCTGATACTTCTTGTGTGATTCTGTGTGATTCACTCAAGCTCACTGTATTCAAGGCAACTTTCTAAGGCTCTAAGTCAATGGTCGGCAACCTTTTTGGCCATGAGAGCCATAAATGCTTATGGAAGGGTGAGGATGGAGGCAGAAGGCACTGGAATATGGGGCGGGGGCTGAAGGGCCCCCTGGGGCACAGCCTAGGGCTCTGCCTGGACTGGCTGGTTGGGAGGTGGAGCCAGATCTGGCTGGAGAGCCATATGTTGCTGATCCCTGCTCTAAGTTATAGAAATGGTGTCAAACTCCTTAAAAAGTGTCATCATGCTTCCATCGCTCTGGAGTATTCTTTTTCCCAGGCTAAGGATTACCGGTTCTTTCTCTCACTCCTCTTATGACATATCAATATTCTTCATAATTGTTACATTCAGAAATGAACACAAGAATCCACATACAATCTAAATAGTAATAGAGAAGAAGCATTCTATCCATTCTAAGATAGCATTAAATTCTGCGGTCATGATATTTCATTGCAAATACATCCTTAGCTGCATTTCACTAAAAGCCAAGTCAACTACTAACTACTGGGTAAGATCACTTTCTTATTAAAATTGTAAGACCAATTTTGTGAACTCAGGTATGAATCTTTATATTAATGCCTATTGAATTTCACCGACTTAAATTCAGCCAAATGCCCTAGCCTGTGGAGATCTTTTTAGATCCATCCTCCAATTCCTTTAACTCTCCCTCTTAGCTTTATATCATTTTCAAACTTGATAATCCCGCCATCTATTTATTTAAGTCACTGACATGAAAGAGCAATCAATACTTGGCCAAATGCAGTTCCCTGGGACACTCCAATGAAAATCTATGAAGTTAACCTTGTTTGCCTAAGTTACTTCTTTTGTAAAGTGAGATGAAGAAGGAAATGGAAAACCACTCCAGTATCATTGCCATATTGCCAAAAAAAATGGGGTTACAAAGACTCAGACATGAATGAAACAACTGAACGACAACAACTCTGAAATAAAGCACTCTAATATATATTTAACAGGAACAACAACAATTCACCTTAAGGCTAACAAAGTGTTTTTCACCTTTTATCTATTTATATATTGATATGGCACTTTGAATTTGAGTATTGGACTAGTTCTGAAAATATTTAATAGTATTATCTTCTAGTCTATATCTCAACATTTTCTTTGAAAAGATTATAAGAAACTTATCAAATGCTTTGACATAGGCATTATATAATAGAGGTATAGAACATCCTTTATCTATTAGTTAAGTAAGCCATGTAAGAATTGTATTGTGACATGGCTTGTGCTTGATGAACACCCTTTTAAATACAAATATCATTTCATTTTTTGATGGTCATTAACCATAAATTTACTAATTTATTTTTAGAATTATTCCAGGAATAAAGTCAAGTTCATTGAATTGAGGATCACTATATTTAATTGTTATATAAATACACTCCAAAATAATTCTTTACTTTGACTCTTAAATTCTATAATTGGAATCTATCTTCTGAATAAATTGCGATAGCACGTTCTCTTTATCAGCAACTAGATGATACAGTAGATAGGGCACCAGGTCTGGAGTAAGGAAGATGAGTTGAAATTGGACCTCAGACACTCACTAGATGTTTGACACTGGGCAAGTCACTTAACCCTGTTTGCCTTGGTTTCCTCATCAGCTAGAGAAGGAAATGGCAGACCATACCAGGAAAATTCCAAATGGGGCCACAAAGTATTGGAAATGATTGAAATGACTAAACAATATCAACAACATTTTATGAGACCCATTTCTTTTGAATATTACATATTGATCACCAATAATATATCAGTTGGAGGTTTCATTCAACCAGACCTTAGTGATGATTATCTTGGTGTCATAATATTGGATATTTATCTAAATATTTGAGGTAATGTGTCTTACTACTAGTTTTTTTTTCCTTGATTTAAAAAAAATATTTTATGTCTTAAATTTTTTTTGTATCTTAACTGATATGTTTTTTCTTTACATTGGAGTTACGATCTATGTATGATATCTAGGTTACTGACTGTACACTATGTCTATATTCTCCATTTTGTTGAGTTTAAATCTCTTTTGATTGTGTTTATCAAACACTGGGAAAATATATCAATGCTTGGTTTTCCTAGATGTGTTCTATCCCTGGTCAATGTTTGTTATTTAATCCATGGTAAAGAGATTCTAATCATGCTTTCAGACACTATATAAATATCTTAGTTATTTAGAATTACAGATTAAAAGTTTTAGAAAACTTCAGAGATAATATATAGTCTAAATACCACAATTTATAGATATGGATATTGGAGACTTGTAGTGACTTGCCCAAGTAGTAGTAATTGGCAGAGATTGGATTAAAATTGAAATAGTCTTACCTAAATACATTCCTCCTTATCTACCATCAACTACTGAATTGAATCATATCTATATCATCTATATTTATGTCTATGCCTAAAGATATAAATATATTTCATTCTCATTTATTTAATTAGAAGACTTCAGAATTCTACTTAAAAAAAAAATCTTACCTTCTCAGAATCAATACTATGCATTGTTTCTAAGATAGAAGAGCAGTAAGGCCTAGGCAATAGTGATTAAATGACTTCCTCAGGGTCACACATCTAGGAAGTGTCTAAGGAAAGATTTGAACCTAGGATCTCCTGTGTCCAGATCTGACTTTCTTTCCACTGAGCCACAGAGATGCTTGCCAAACTCTACTGTTAATTATCTTCAAATAATTTCTTCCTTATTTTTAGCTATGAGCACTGCCACAGTGAGACTACATCTGGTATATGATGTTTGGTCTTTGATATCATATTTCATACTAGACACTGATAAACTCGAGTATCCAGAGAAGGGCATTCAGTTTGGTAAGTGGAATAGACATTGTGTCATATGAGAATCAGTTAGAGATGAATGTTTATCCTGGATAAAGCTTATGAGCTATGAAATGGCTATTTTCATGTAACCAAGAGACTGTCATATTGGGGGGGGAGGGGGAGAAGAATTTGACTTTTCTCCAGGGTGCAAGAGGTAGAAATTGAAAATAAGTAGATTTCAAGGAGATGTCCAGGAATGTTTCCTAACAAACAATAAGATATTATCTACTAATAGAATAAAATACCTCAGTACATAGTTAGTTGCTTAGCCCTGGAGGTTTTAAAACAGAAGTAAATGCTGTAGAGTTCATATGTGAGTTACTATGACTTCTGATGTTCCTTCCAATTTTGAGATGGTGTGTTTGTGTGACTCAGAGATGTGTGTGTTCCTCTTGTTATAGATGGAAAGGGATGTGACATGTATTTGTTTTTTGGAGGGTAGTAGGCATTAATTTTACCAAAGTAATGTGCAATCAGCAATCACTATTTTATCTCAAATTATATTCCACCAGGGGAGTATTTTCTACCAAATAAGTCAATGAATCTATGAATGACTGAATATAATCTTGCTAAGGAATAGTACAACCTATTTTTTTCCTGTACAAGACAAATAAATAATGTGAGTTTTATTTTGGTTATGATGTTTTTTTCTTACTGAATGTCATCTATAATCTGGGGTGACTACTAAACTTATCAGCCCTAATTCATACTCTTACTATCCCTCTACTATAAGGCTGCATTTCAACCACACACTGCATAACTTGCTACCCCCCAAAACAACACTCACTCCAGATTGTCTCACCTCCATGCCTTTGTTCTGTTTTCTCATGTTTATTGAATGGAATGATCATCTTTTCTAGCCTTGATTAGTGTTAATGGCATCATTCTCAGGAATGAATATGAAAAACTCATGATTAGGGGGAGTGGACTGGTGCTTTGGACACCAGTGGGCCTGTTTGGAATCATAACAACAATTTTATAGCACTTTTCTTCCTGCTCCCTGTGACTTCTTGTTTTAATTGTAACCAATTTGGTAGTTCTGGTTACATCTGCTCTAGTGAAAGATGTACAGCTGTAGAAATAATAAAAATAAATTCCTACTTTGAATGCTAAAAAAATCAAGAATTGCCATTAAGTACTTAAAATCAAAATGTGGCCATTTCCCTTAGCGTATTATTATAATTTCGTAGTATTGCAGCTCTTAGCCTTCTTTCTTCCCCATGTGCACAAACATAAAATATACATTTTCATATCTTTATGTACATTTTTATAACTTATTTTTTTCTTACACTAAGAGGTATTTTAGTCAATGAGACACAAGATTTAGCATTTGGGGAGAATTTGAAATTCCTTTAATGTTGTGTGAAAAAATCGATCTAGATGATAATAGTAAAGTCAAGTTTAGCTGACTATGCTGAACTGAATATAATTCCATTCACAGAATCACAGAATGTTAAAATTGGAAACTGTCTCCAATATACTATATTTTAAATCCTTTCATTTTACATGAAGGAGGAAACTGGTTTCAAAGAAGCTCATTTATTTGCCCAAGGTGATAAAATTATCAAGGGGCAGATCAAGGATGCCTAGTCAAGTATCTTGATCCCTAAGCCTTTAGTTCCTTCTAATACATTATAAATTTAAACTAAATCAACCCATTGCTCTTATTTCTTTTAGGGCCAGGTGGTATAATGTCACTCCATGTCAACCCTTCAGATTTCTGAATACTCTCCTGCCCCATTCAAAGGCATCTCATCTCTAATCAAACAATGTTCACTTCTAAATGATCTTGTAAAGCTTATCTCGGTTTGGATGGAACTACTGTACTGTGGCTATAACCCAGCCTAGAAATTACTAGCAAATAGTATGGAAACAATCTGTATCCAAAAGAAATTTGCAGAAAGGACTATATTTACTTTATTGTTGGTAAAGGTGTATTTTTATGTCTAAAATTAATAAACAACCAGAACAACAAGCCCAAATGCTATCTCTTATTTCCAATTTCCATCTCTCCCTGCAGCTTTGTATAGCTATTTAAAGGCTTAGTTGACAGTGATCTTTGGACAATCTCACACCTGCCAGAGTACAGAAGAAGAATCTCTTTCCCAAATACAATTTTCACCAAAGACATACATACAGAAGGAAAGTACCTAAAATCATAGTTATATTTAAATTGTACTTTAGAGTTTTAAAAGTACATATGTTCTCTCATTTATGTAGAACAAAATGCTGAGTTAAATGCTACAAATAACCATTTTCAGGTGGGGAAACTGAGCCAAATAGAGGTTTATTGAAAGACCCCAAATCACACAGATAGTAGATAGCCAAGATTCCCAGTCCAGAATGCTATCTCCTACAACTTACTGACTTCTTTGTTTCAATATGCTAGCTTCAGTAATAAGGAAAACATTTTGACTCAGCAGAAATTTAACTCAGCTTTCAAAACCAAAGCCCTGGATGATTACTGAAATAATTAAACCTTTTGTCACCTTTGCATTCCTTTTGTTGGTTTCATCTTGGGCTTTTGTTGAGGTGAATGATAGTGAACAGAAGCATTGTATTGACTGATATTTAGTTGGCTACTGTGAAGAACCTTCTTAGTTACTAATTTTTAGTACCTTATAGTGATAATCAGTTTTAAATATGGTTTAAATATATGTGGGCAACTAGATTAGAATTAGATAGATTGTATTTGTCAGTACAAGTCTTTTCAATTTTCCAAAAGATTTATACACAACCATATGTCTTTAAGAATACTTAGATATGTTGCTTGTTTTTAATCTGACATAATTCATATTTAGCTTTCTCATTCTTTCATTGAATAATCATTTGGGAAGTATATACCATGTGCTGGGAATTATTCTGAGTTTTGGTAGAGATACTAAGAAAACTGGCACACTTTTCTTACTTTTTGGATTTTACAATCTAGGAAGAGTGATAATACTTATTGAAACAGTGTAGTTTGCTAGAAAGAACAAGGGACTTGGAATCAGATTGTGCTTGTAATATCTGAAAGATATTAAACACAAGCTTTGAGTAACAGTTTCCTCATATCCAAAAGAAGGATAACAGTACTGGTAGTGCCTACTTTATTTAATCATGAAGATAATAAGAGTTATTTTTGCAAGCCTTAAAGGATTATACATATTATTATGTAGTTATCTATATATTATACATTACACAGTTATTGTTATATACCACATAGTAACTATGATGAATGATATAGCAGCATGGAATCATAAGGGAGATATAATGCTTTGACAAACAGTAGGTTTTCATTACAGTGGATTTTCTCTATGTGTGCCCTACCCAAAATAAAAGGTTCATTCATTGTGACAAGGTCAAAAACTTCTATAATTTATATATCACTCATGGGGTCATCAGATTTACATCTAAAAGCTGGAAAGAATTCAGTGACTATTTCATCTAATGTTCTTATTTTAAAGAGTGAGAATATGTGTCTAAATCACTTGGTCATCATAAGGTCTACTTTTTTACCAGAGGAATGAATTAAGTGATCTCCAAATAAAGTACTATATCGAGGTCAGTTAAGATGGTTTTCCAATCAAAATTGTTATAGGTGTGTTCTCATTAGGGATGAAACTTCTATTTTACTTATTCATATAAAAATGTGTGGTATAATTTGGCAGTGTGGCCTTGGAGTCATAGAGATCAGGGTTCAAATCCTATATCTGGCATATCCTAGCTATATATACACATAAATAAATCACTTAATTTCTCAATATCCCTGGAAATTCTTTAAGACAATAAGATTGTGATAATTTCTTATCTGCATGGATGGAGAGAGTTTTGATGTGGACATTTTTTAATGTTGACGAAAAACCAGTTGTGGATCAAATATATTTACTGGACCAGAACTGTGATTTCATCTGGATATCTCTTTAGGGATTGCATGAACATGATTTCCTCTGATGCTACTTTCAATGCTACAATTTACATTATATATACATCAGTCATCTCTTTTGTATGTCATTGGGATAGAGATATAAACTTGAATTGTGGTTTCATTGGCATAGAGAATTACTAGATGAGAACCTTTATCAGTAGGTTGCCACCTTCCATACATCTTAAGACCTTTGAGATTTGCCGAGAGTCCTGAATACTCAAATGATTTATCTGTTGTACAGACTGTATTTACCATAGGATAGACTTGAATCTAGTTCTTTCAGGATCCTAGGCAAGCTTGCTATCCACTATTATGCCATACTTCTTCCCTTTCCTAGATCACATTTCAGGAATTAATGTCTATTTTGTCTATATCAGAATAAATTGGATATTTTTCACAATAACTGATAAAAATAATATAGTCTGATTACCTTGCCCATCTCAGGCTGAATTTATTCCTTACTATCTTAATTTCATTGGATGGTTAGTCTTCTAACAATGCATTGCATTAGTTTACTTCGAAAGAATGAGAAAATGAAGAGAGTCTCATACCTTTTTAAGAACTAATGCAGACTGAAAGGTAGATGATTCAGGATATAGACCTATTGAGAATTTACAAATATAATAATTCATTATATAGTTAATTGCTTAGGAATGGTTGTAAATACATTCACATTATCTAATTTCTGTGTCCTTTATTTATAATTTATGTACTTTACCATACCTACATTGATATAAATAAAACTGAGAGTTAGGTACATTAAGTACCTATTCATTATTAAGTGTTATTAAGTACCTATATTAGGTAAATACCTGTGATGACACAGGTGAAAAGAGTCAGAGGTGAAGTACAAAGCTAGGTTTTCCATTACTTCATGGTCTAGCATTCTTCCTCATGTTCTATAGCAGGGGTCTGCAACGTATGGCTCTCGAGACATATCTGGCTCCACCTCCAGACCAACCAGTCCAGGCAGAGCCCCAGCATGTGCCCCAGGGGGCCCTTCAGCCCCCTCCCCATATTCCAGTGCCTTCCCTCTCCATCCTCCTCCTTCCACAGGTGTTTATGGCTCTCAAAGCCAAAAAGGTTGCTGACCTTTGTTCTATAGTGTACATTTCAAGTACTATGTTGGCTTGTTTTTTTAAATGTAAGTGTATAAAAATTTTTCTAGGAAGCAGATGATGCAGAGACTTTCATCCCACTTTTCTAGATGAGGAAGATGATACTTGGAGCAGAAAAATGTGTGCTCAAGAAAAAGAGAGCTCCTTTAAGCCATACAGTTGATTAGTATTAGATTAGCATTGGAAAAGAACTCAAGTCTTATGGTTCTAAGATCTATCTCTGTAAATTAACTCCAAGTTCAAGGATCTTTCCATATGCTCTCAAATGTATATATTAGTTAGCAATGTCCCTCTGCCTAATAGACTTCCTGAACCATTCTGAGATGTATGCTTTCTTTTTTTCTCCAAATGACTAACTCTACAATTCATGCTATATACTGAAAGGCTTATTTCCCTCTTAAGAGGAGAATGAGTAATTTGGGAGATTATCCTCCACTAGGAAATCAAAGGTGGCCAACAGAAAATCACACCTTTTTTGAACACTGTAAGTAAATTCTTTGAAAATAAATGTTAATTTCCCCCTAGGGCCTCTGTGGCCCATTTGAGAAGGTAGAAAGTGCTGATATTGCCTGATATGTTTTGTTTTGCTTTGTATTTCCACAGAGGAATATGAATGAAGAATTTAAATTAAAGAAGGGATATATTATATATCACAGTCTATTTACTACTAGTAAGTGTAGCTAAAAGAAATAGGCATCAGTAATGATAGCTATAGCCCTCTTCTTGGAGTAACTGAACAACATATGAATTATTCAGTCATAAGCCAGTGGCAGTTCCTAAGGACTTAAAGAGTTGCCTAAGGTAAATGCCTGCTTTTAAGGAAATGGCCCAATGATAATAAGAGAGGATGGAAGACATAAACAGGGTAGAGAAATATGTTATTAAAAGATGTGCACCTGTCAGTAGAATATCTATAACCCTAATGCAGATAAACCCAGAAACCTTTCTCTATGAGTTGTTCCACATTTAATCAGGATGGCAGAATTCAGAACTATAGGTCTATAAAGACCTTTGGAATATGGAATCTTTAGGGATATTAGAATATAGAATATTAAATTAATGAATATTGACCATTGAGGCCAGCTTAGAAATGGCCTTATTATATAGGATATCAGAACATAAATTATTTAAAATTTAGAAGAAGAAAGAACCTAGGAAAATAGAAAGCTAAAACAGAAAGGATAATGTACAGCACAGGAAGAACGCTTGATCTGTAGTGACAAATATTGAGTACAAATTTTATTTCTGTCACTTAATGTCTGCATGACCGTGGGAAAGTCACTTAATAATTCTAGATCTGAATTTCTTTATCTTTACAATATAAAGTTTTACTAACTGGCCCCTAATGATATCAGAGGCACTAATTCTGATTCTATGATCTTTTATTAGATCTTAGAAAAAAAGATATTTCTGAACTGGTGTAGGTTAGACTAGACATTTGGATATCCCTCTACTCTGAGCCCCTACCAGGCTATAACCCCAGGAGATATTGTAATAAAAATGGACTGTGTTGTCTTTGGAATAAGGAAGTTTGGGGGTTCAAATATGTCTTGGGCACTTAATAGCTTTTATGAAAATGGACAAGATACTTAAACCCTCTTGGCTTATTTTCCTTATCTGTCAGAACTGTCAGGGATGGGTTTGATGACCTGAAATTTACCTTCTAGCTTTAAATCTATGATCCTATAATTTAGTCTTCTCATTTTTCAGAAGAATCAGGGGAAACTGACTAGTTGGAAGAAAGTCCAAAATATATCCTAGGCTAGTTGATTCCAAGTTCAATGTTTTTCATTTTATTCTTCTGCTAATCTTCTACTTCTCTTTCACCAGATATTCTCTCTAGGGTTATGTAACGTGCTTTTGAGAAGCACCTTCCTCATAGACTTCTTTATTGACTTTCTTTCTGCAATGACAAAGACAATGTTAGGGTTATGACAACACTTGCACAAATTACATTGCAACTATAGACACTGCTAAAGTGCTTCAGTACCTACTCTCTTGTGTTTGTTGCTATTCTATTATTATCTAAATCAAATAAAGAACATAAACTCTTTGTAAACATTTAACTGTCACATAAGTGAACTCTAAGTGTTATTATTCAACCAGTAGTTTAAACTAGCCTCTTATTTTCAGGGCAAAAAAAATCCATGTCAGAATGCTAACGTACTTATGCCCATGATTTGTTTTCCTATGAATGGATTTAGCTTTGATTGTAATGATCTCTCCTACTAAATAGCTGTATTCTATCTCACACCCTATATGCATGTTAGCAAATCTATGGCAAACATGCCAGAGGGACCTGGTCCCTTCCCCTTATCCACATGCACCAGGGGACATTTCTCACATCACCTGTCCCCTCTGTCCAGCAGCCCAATGGGGGCCCTTCCACCCTCCCCTGTCTGGAGTAAGGTGTGGGGCTCACATGCAGCATAAGGCTTGCAATTTGGGCACTTGTTAAAAGGTTTGAGATTACTACCCTATATTGCTCAAAATGGGTATATGATTTAGACAAAAAGGACAATAGTACAAATAAATTAGGGGAATATAGAAAAGTTTCCCTGTCAGATCTATGGAGAAGGGAAGAATTTGTGACCAAGCAGAAGATAGAGAACATTATAAGATATAAAGTGAATAATTTTGCTTACATTAAATTTAAAAAGTTTTGTACAAACAAAACCAATGCAATCGAGACAAATTGGGGGGATTTATAACAAATTTCTCGGATAAAAGTCTTATTTCTCAAATATATAAAGAACTAAATCAAATTTGTAAGAATATAAATCATTCCCCAATCGACTAATGGAATCAAAAGATATGAGTAGGCAAGTTTCAGATAAATAAATCAAAGCTATCAATAATCAAATGAAAAAACATGTTCTAAATCCCTCTTGATTAGAGAAGTACAAATTAAAATAACTCTGAGGTACCATGTCACACCTATCAGATTGGCCAATATGTTGGTAAAGGAAAATGATACATTTTGGAGGGAACATGGCAAAATTGGGACACTAATGCATTGCCAGTGGAGTTGTGAATTGATCCAACCATTCTAGAGGGCAGTTTGGAATTATGCCAAAGGGCTATAAAAGAAAGCATAATCTCTGATCCAGTAATTACACTAGTAGGTCTGTATCCCGAAAAGATAAAAAAAAAATGGAAAGGACCTGCTTGTACAAAAATATTTATAGCTGTTCTTTATGTGGTGGCAAAGAATTGGAAACTGAAGGGATATTCAACAGTTGGATAATAGCTGAACATATTATGTTATATGATGGTGATGGAATACTATTGTACTTTAAGCAATGATGAACAGGATGATTTCAGAAAGGGCTAGAAAGACCTTCATGGACTGATGCAGAGTAACATAAGCAGAATCAGGAAAACATTGTACACAGTAACAGCAATATTTTGAAATGATCAATTGTAATATGCCCCCTCAAAGTAGTATTGTGATTGGTTTTAATTATGCTATTTGATCACCTGATCATGAGTCTTCACTATCATGGTGACTAGAAAGGCTAAATTAGGCCAACACCCTAATGGCATCCATTATGGTGACTGAAAAACCCAAATTAGGCTGGAATACCCTCATAAAAACCAACCTAACAGTACTCTCCTAGACCAGGAACTTTCCAGGTTTCATAGTGTTATGGATGGGGGAGCATAGAATTAGTCCTTTCCCCAAAACATTCTCCAGAAGCTCTCTTCTCTACCACTACCTATACCAGTGGAATTCACTGCTAGGAAAACATCATATGAATTGAGTAATCATTTATTCATCTTTCTTATCTCCCTCAACTAACATCTTGTTTTGAAAGTTGCCATTAGATCTGTGGATTAATACTGGTAAGTTTCAAAGGTTTAGAGCTTTATTACAATGATAAACTTGATTAAACTGGTTACTACTATGATTACTAAAACTCTTAATAATAAATCAATAGTCAGTAATCAATAATCAATTTCCCAATATATCAGCCAATCCTCTGGTAAAAAGCTTCTCTAGTGCTATGGAAACAGTTTCTATCTACAGATCTTTTCTAAGATTTCCCATATTGCTCAGACCTGCCTGAGATCCACTGGCATAGAAGTTAAGAATCCAGGATCATGAACATATGGTATCAGAGTTGATTTAGTTGACCTTGGTATTGAAGTAAAATTGAAAGAATGAGCAAGATAAATATAAAAAGGAATCATGTATTCGTCTGAATACTAATAGTGGGTTTTCTCCTATGCAAACAAATCCCCCAAAAGGTAAATTTTTCTCTAAAGAAACAGCCCAGCAGCCTGCATTACTTGAAGCAGCATCAAAGACAAAATGAAGCTGCAGGGTGTTTAGCCATGATTGCCTTTTCCCCAAGCTAAGCCTCACCATTCAATGAGTATCTCCCTTTCCCTTGCCTTTAACACTGCATAAAACGTTTGGTTAATAGTTCTTTCACAATCTGTCAGATTTCTTTCTTAATTAGTTGCTTGGGTGCACAGTCAACACTCTACATTAAAAAAAATAATCATTCCTGGGCTCTGAGAATTTCAAAACATTTTTCTTTAAAGCAGAAATTTTGACATATATAATTCTTTGAAAGTAGACAGGTCTTCTTTTGGGTTGAACAGAGCATAGATGAAAAGAACATTGAATTTAAAGTCATATGATCTGAGTTCAAATTATGGCTTCACTACTCAATAACTATGTGACCTGGAACAAAAGATTTAACTTTTCTGAATAAAATTTTGATAAATAAGAATTATTAAAGTATTCAAGCTACATGTAGAATATTTTGAGGACTGAGTTATATCACAGGTTTATTTATTTAGAGTTAGAATGCTTCTTTGATGTTGTCTCTTCTACTGCTGTCCTTTTAGAACAGAGGAAACTCTTTGAAGAAAGAGAGAGGGAAGAGAGAAAGAAGGGAGGAAAGGAAAGGAAAGGAGGAAAGGAAAGGAAAGGAAAGGAAAGGAAAGGAAAGGAAAGGAAAGGAAAGGAAAGGAAAGGAAAGGAAAGGAAAGGAAAGG
>NC_058132.1:104476750-104535786 GCF_016433145.1 Gracilinanus agilis
AAGGGAAGGGAAGGGAAGGGAAGGGAAGGGAAGGGAAGGGAAGGGAAAGGAAGGGAAGGGAAGGGAAGGGAAGGGAAGGGAAAGGAAGGGAAAGGAAGGGAAGGAAAGGAAATTAGGAATATTAGGAGGGAGAAATGATGAAAAAAGAGAGAAAGATGATAGGGAGAAAAAATGAATACTTGAAAGAAAGAAAGAGGTCACATGAGCAATAAGATGAAAAATGATTTTTTTTCCCCTGATTCTTGTTATGTCTCCAATGTCTCCAAAACAGAAATTATTTGGCAAAAATGAAGGATTTTGTCATGTCTATGGCCTTGGACACCTAGAATCCAAAAAAAGATAAAAATCAACAACAAAATATAAACACTCAATAACCCTGAGCTCACTTTAAGAACCCCCTCCCCTAGCTTCCATACTTCTGGCCATAAGCTAAGAAGCTAGAATAGGGGCTTGTGACCCTACTTACTACCCAGTCCTCCCTTCTTTCCAGTGAACACCTTGGCTCCATGGTATGGAAATTTACTCTACCAGCCTTTCAGAAGCACAAGCTTGTCTAAAGTGGCAACTCCAAAGACACCAGTTCTACAAAGCTCTAAACTTTCACCTGAACAAAACTTGTAGTGTTATAATGAAAAATTTATGGAGACTGGTCATAGATTTTTAATATTTACTAATCAGAAAGGAGAAGGGGAGATGATTGAGAGAGAATGGGGGTAGGTTACTTTTAGGGAAAATTTACCTTAACCTACCTTCTCTATTTAGCTTGCTGTTAAGAAGCAGCCATGTTTCTCCCCACCCACCACCACCCCTACCATCCTCCAATTTTAATCTTGTCCAGCCTCAGTTTATTAAACTTTCTTTCTCTGTCCACTGACTCTCACACATCATGCATCTTGAGCTGATTGCCACCATTTCTCCTTTGCCTGGACTTCCCAGGGAGCCATCCAGGGCACATCCAGCCTACTTCTCACCTCCTTTTCCCTGTCAATGTGGAATCTAGAAGCCCCCAAACTTGTAGCCTAGTAAGATTTGATGACCCCCAGTTTAGTTAGCTTAAATGTGGAAGCCTCAAGTTTGACCTTGTCACTTGAGTTTCTCCCTGAGAGAAAGTCCAACTTCTCAAGTCTCAGACTAACAATAAACCTTAAAGTAGTTTAAGTGGGGATGGCTAATCCCATCTGGTGTTAAGTATCTCTTTTGTCCCAATGGTTTCTCCCCTTAGGCCAAAGTCCTTTACCTAAGTAGCCTAATCTTTGGCTGGATCTTCCTCTTTTGTGTCCATGATAAAGCATCAGTCCCTCACTGTCATTCATGTCTCCGACTCCTCATTTTCCTTTGTTACCATTGTAAAGCCAATCAACCATCTCTCTCATCCTCACTCACTAAATTCCCCTAGAAAGGTATTTAAGCTTCTCAACTTTAATGGATTTCTAGAGTTGTCAGTTTAACTCTGTTGGCTCTCCCCGGTGTCAGGGACCAGAGCAACCAGAGTTTCAAACCTGGAAACTCTGCTTGGGCATGTGGCTCACAGCTCTGTGGGGAGGCCTAGTTTAGTACTGAACCCCTTTCCTGAATTAAAGAGTGGTTTTTCTGACTATTTAATAGTTCTGTGTTTTTTCCAAGTTAACATCCCCTACCTCAATTGCTGGCTTTTCTTGCTGACTAGAGAGGGCGTCTGAGTTTCTATCCTTGTGATCCAAATCCCCCTCAATAATTTCCATCTCACAATCATTTTCTGAATAGCTGGTGTCATGCCAGAGAACTAAGCAACAGAGAAGTGAGACAGGACACCAGGATTCTTGTGAGTGTGTTGCTGTGTAGGGCTCCACTAGGCCTCAAGGGAAGATGATAGCATCCAGCTGTGGACATTTCTGACTATGCTAAGTAAAGTCCCTTGGGACAAAGAAATAGACTGGGTGATTGTATATTGCCTACTGAGTGAGGGGGCTGAGGTGCTTTGAGATCAAGACCCAAAGGAAGCCAATATTACTGGGGACAGAGTCAGAAAGTGAACAGGAAAAAAATCAATGGGCAGAAGGGAACTCAAATTACAGAAGGTCTCAGGTAGAAGAAAACTCAAAACCCTTCAACATTAATATGAAGATCAACAGGGAAAAATGACCCATGGATTAGTAAACAAGCTTAGGCATCTATAAATAACTACTGCAAAAGAAAGAAAAATGATCTAACATTTGATGAGACGGAAGACCCTGTTCAAGGTGAAGTTGATGTGGAACCACATTAAACTTTTCTTTTGTTATCCTAAAGAGAAATGAGAATTATGAAAGCAGAATTTCTGCCAGTAATCAATAGAAAGATACTACAAATTAAATTAATTTATTTAATACAAATTAAAGGAAATTCAAATAATGTAAGACTATTCCTCCATTCTATACCAAACAGAAAACACAGAAGAAAATGGAATAGTTTGTTCTGAAGAGCAATGGAATTCAGGATGCATTCCAAGGTGATCTATACTGCAAATCTGAGCTTAACTATTCATAAAAAAAAAAAAAAAAAAAAAAAAAAAAAAAAGATGGACATTCAATAACAAAGAGGTCTTGATAACAAAGATAGTTTCTGCCCTAAGAAACTTAATTCTAATGGGGTAAGATAAGGAACAAAAAGGGAGGGAATGGGAAATGAAAGGAGATTGGTTTCAGACATGACAACAACTTCATGGAGGTTAAGTGACTTGCCAAAGGTCAAAAAATGAGAGAGGAAAAAGATTTAAATAACTATATCCCTGTAGAGAAAAGAAATTTTCTTTGGATAGAATAGGTCTGCATTCTTGTATTACTGATATTTTCATGTTTCAATCTTGGTTTTGTGGTTACTTAGACCTAAAAGAAGGAATCAAAATCATATTTACTGTACTTCTAGATGTGCCTGATACTGTCGGCATAGCAGCAAAGAAATTCTGTCAATCTGTTGAAGTCTCTAATTTTTCTTCCTTACATTGTGATCCCTGTTTTCTGTCTGCACTGATTGATAATGTACATTGTACCTGGCACAGCAATAAATATTCCATGCTGACTGAACACTAATGAATTGAGATTGTGAACAGGAGCTTAAATTACAGAGCCATCATCGACACTCATTCACATTTTTAAACTTGACGGCAAAGGCGCACAAGTGGGTGAGCTGGGAACTGATCCAAATTGCACACTGCTGTACAAAGTTAATTAAACTGGGAATTGAAATTTCTGGATCTTTTCTTTGGAATTTCTGCTAGTTGGGGAGCTTCTAAGGTCATAAAGGCCACCTAATTTTCAAGTCAGATATACCTAGTTTCAAATCTTCCATTTTTCTCTTAACTATATGACTGAGCAAGAGTCACATAACATTACCTCTATGATCCTTCAGATGATAATTTTAAAAATGAAATCAAAGGGGCAGCTGGGTAACTCAGTGGATTGAGAGTCAGGCCTAGAGACAGGAGGTCCTAGGTTCAAATCCGGCCTCAGACACTTCCCACCTGCGTGACCCTGGGCAAGTCACTTGACCCCCCATTGCCCACCCTTACCACTCTTCCACCAAAAAGCCAATACACAGAAGTTAAGGGTTTAAAAAAAAATTAAAAAATAAAATAAAATAAAATAAAAATGAAATCAACAATAACCTTAGTTGTTTAAACTTCAGAGCATTGTTAAAGGACACAAATTAAATTATGAATGTAAAACGTTTTTAAAACACTCAAACCCACAAAGGTGGTACAGTGGAAAGAGCACGGGATTTGGAATCAGACAGAGTTGGAATTCTGAGTTAATTTCTTATTAGCTATGTGACCCTGGAAAAGTAACTTAAACTCTTATAGCCTCTGTTTTCTCGACTGCAAAATGGGAATAATAATAGCATCTACCTCACAAGATTGTCATACAGATCAAATGAGGATATATGTAAAGTTCTTTGCAAACCTTAAGGCATTATTATTATTCTCAGTCAGCTTTAAGATTAATAACATACTTTCTAGAAAATAGCTTTACGAAATAGGCAGTACAAATAGTCTTATCCCTGATTTTAAAATGAATTAGCTAAGGCTCAGAGAAATTAAGCAATTTTCCTGTAATCAATTAGTCAAGAAGTGGTAGTGCTAGGGTACTGTATGTGCATAAACTTTCTTCTATAATAAGTTTTTTTTTCTTTTCCAGACTACTTATATATGCATTTTTTTAACATTCACATCATGACATTTTGTATTCATACTCTCTCTCTCTCTCTCTCTCTCTCTCTCTCTCTCTCTCTCTCTCTCTCTCTCTCTCTCTCTCTCCCTCCTTCCCCTTCCCCAAGATGACAGGCAATATGATAAAGGTTGTACAAATATTATCAAACAATACATATTTCCATGTTTGTCATATTATAAAAGAAAATGGACATTGCCTACACTAGAAAAAAGTTCATTAAGGTAATAGAGTGACATGTTTCAATTTGCATAAGGACTGTCTATTCCTTCTATAATGGTTAATATCCTTTTTTCTGTCATGAACTAGTTGGAGTTGCCCTGGATCCTTGCTTTGTTGATGATAATTAAGTTATTCACACTTGAACATGGGCATTATTATTGTTATTGTATACAATAATTGCTATTGGTTCTGTTCACTTCACTTTGTATCACTTCATACCTTTCCAGGTTTTTTTTTTTTTTTTGCATGTGATCTTGTTTGTCATTTCTTACGGTACAATAGTATTCCATTATAAGTACGTAATGGAATATAACCACAATTTGTTGGGGCCATTAGCCACTTTACAGACATTCTTTCAGTTTCTAGTTCTTTACCACCACAAAAGGAGTTGCTAAAAATATTTCTGTATAGATAGATTCTTTTCCTCTATTTTTAATCCCTTTTGGGATGCAAACCTAGTAGTGATATTTTTGGACCAATATACCAATTCGATGGCCCTTTGGGCATGATTCCAGATTGCTCTCCAGAATTGTTATATCAATTTGTAACTCCACTAGCAGTGCACTAGTGTCCAAATTTCTCCACATCCTTTCCAACATTTAGTATTTTCCCTTTTTGGCATAAGCTTAGTGCTATTTCCTATATAAAATCATTTGCTTGGCATATCATTTTACATCTTATAGCATAAAAGCTAATTTCATTTATTTCATATTATCTGTTTGAAAGGCACTATATTAAATTTACAATTATTATTTCATTTGTTTCTCATAATACCCTTGGGAGGTAGGTGCTATTATTATCCCATTCTACAGATGAGGAAACTAAAGCAAACAGAAGTTAGATAACTTGCCCACAGTCACACAGCCAGTAAGAGTTCTTCCTGATTACAGGTCTGGGTCTCTATCTCGCTGTCCCTGTATTAAGTCTTTAAGAATCCTACTAGGTTGAGACTCAGGAGGTCTGGATTAGAGTTCTAGATCTGCTACTTGCTAATTGTGAGTTCACCATAATATTCAAGGGGAATATATATTTTCCTAAATGTGTCTTTGAGCTTTTATGATTTATAGATTATTTTTTAAAGGGCTATTAAGTGACACAGTGAAGAGAGTGGCAGTCCTGGAGTTAGTAAGATTTGAGTTCCAATGTGACCACACTAAGTGACCCTGGGCAAGTCAGTTAATACTGTTTGTCTTAGTTTCCTTATCTATAAAATAAATTTGAGAAGGAAATGGCAAACCACTCAGGCATCTTTGCCAAGAAAATCCCAAATGGAGTCACAGAGATTCTGACACCAATAAAACAACTAAACAATAAGAACAACAACAAAAAATTTGGTATAAATTTAGTAGAAAAGAGAAAAGGAAAATAGAGATCTGAAGGCAATTATGCTGCCCTTAGATTAAAAAAAAAGGAAAAAAAAGAAAAAAATTAAAAAGAAAAGAAAAAAACAAGCTACCTAGATTAATTAAATAATTATCTAAGGTAATTAGACTCAAAGAGAAAAGGAGTAGGGAGAGGTTCACAATAAAATAAATAAACAAACAAATATAGTTTATACCCTGAATTATAACCTAAGGAGGAGAAAGGAAGGAATCAGGGAGTCAGCTCTTTTCCTATTCCTGAGAGAAGAGGAATTAGAAAGGATTATGTATCAATTATCCAACTTTATTTTTTTAAGTGATAACTACAGGCTGACCAAGTGGATACTTTAAGTACAATGTTCTCTGCATTGTATAAAACCCTTCTTCCTCCTAATGTCTTTATTTTCTATGTAATTTCTAGAATACTCTCCTACCACCAAAGAGAAATGAAGTACATTTCCTACCTTTCAGGTAGCAGTGTATATCTCTGTAATTTGCTGTGAACTATAACTCATATATTCCTCAATTCATTTATTCATTCACTTCTATCCTTCACTTAGGAACATTAAACCATAGTTTCAAAACTAGATAGGACCATAGAGGCTATGCCAATAAATATCATCATGTTATAGATGGGAAAATAGAGTTAAGTAATTTACAAAAGGTCATATGAGCACGATTTGAATCTGAGTCTTCTGCCTCCTGCTCTTTCCACCCTACCATACTATCTTAGCCTATAACATTGATGAAGGTTACATATCTCTGAAGAGATCCAATTTTTCCATAGCTTCCATAACAAGCTCACTAATAAACCACCAAGAAACATATTCTTTCCCCTCATTTAGTAGGGTCGGGATTATTATATTCTGAGTATCTTTGAATCCTAATCTGTAGAATGGATTGAAGAATTATTCTAGTACCTAAAATTTAGTGTCTTCATTAAATAGGGGGTTTCTATTAAAGTATCAATAATTTTGTGTAATTATGATTTTTATAAAAAAACAAAATACCTGGTGTGGAAAATTAATAATGAATTGTGATTTGTGTGTGTGTGTGTGTGTGTGTGTGTGAAATAATTTTGGTTAAAGTAGTCTAATTCTAAACTGAAGCTACACCCAGTTTCTCCTCCCCCCAAATGAAAATGGATTGGGATCTTTTGTCTTTGTTAAGGATAAAAGGATTGAGGGTAGGACTGGTGAGCCAAAGTGAAACTCCTGATATACTTGAAAGATAAAGAGAAGTCAGTAAACTCTAGCAGCCATGTTGGACTCAAAGTACAGTGGTCCAATCCAGCCATGGGAGTGAATATGTTAGTATAGTCCAAGTCTCAGCAATGACATTCCCCTCTTATAATGAAATAATGAGGGAGGAAATCTCTAAGTCCACCTCCTCAGTGACTATTTACTAGTTGGTTATATCTTGGGATGCCCAGGGGAAGTACTTAATGGTGAGCTTATTAGGGTATATACAGACTTGTGAAGAAGGGTTTATTTTGCCATTTTTTATTGTAAAGAGAGTCAAATGATTAGATGTTTTGATGGGTCAGTTAATTATAAATCATTATAAAATTAAGAAATACTGCCTCTTTGAAATTTCAGATGGTATACATAGTTTTTTTTTTTTTTTTTTTTTTTTAATAATCTAAATTCAGTACCAGACAATCAGGTCACTATGCTTATAGTCATATACTTCTGAGCTCTGAGGATGACCAGTGTTCTATGCATTTATCTATGTCATTTAATCAATAAGAAGCATGTACTAAATGCCTAGTATGTCAGGTACTAGGCAAGCATTAGCGATACAGTCAGAAAAGAAAACATAAAAAAATACCAAAGCTGTCCTTACCTTCAAATGGCTTAGACTTTATCATATATTACTATGTAAAATTCTTTAACTCCATTTCCCATTATTAACTTTCACCATCTCCATTTTTCAGGTAAAACTGAAATGCCTTATTTTGTGATTCCTATATTTCATTACCTTTATAGTGTCATCCACCGTTTGTGGAATGCTTTTAGGGACCAAGGAATAGCCCCTTCTGTGGGTTTTTCAGGTAGATGCTGTGAAAGTGCCAGGAGAGTCCTGCCCTGCTAGCTAGTAGCTTCAGTATGGTGGGCTGGGAATCAAATTACAATGCATCCTAGCTAGCACAGAAGGCTGGAAATGAGATCTGAAATGGGAAATGGTGAACTGTGAGCTTAGAAAGCGAAGAGACAGAGATAGAGTGAGAAAACAAGAGCAGAGGGACAGAGAGACACACAAAGTCTATTGAGTGCAATTGAGAATTATGGGACCTAGGGGGCTTGTGAATATGTCACAGAGTCTGATTTTTTTGAGCATATTGGTCCAGTATATATGTAGTTTCCACACACTTTCATCAAAGGAATATGATACATCGAGAAGACGGTAACGTGTCAAAAACATACATTCGTTGGTGCCAATTAAGAGTACACAGCTACATAAAGGAGTACATACAGTCATCAATCTACAAAGCTTCTTTTAGTCTGCTTTCACTGACATAGGAATTTCTTAGCAGTACAAAGGTACCAGGGTATACTTGATATGGTGAAGACCATTTTGTCCCTGAGGTATACCTAGTCAGGATATTCTGAGTCAAATAAAAAAGCCAGGTGTCCTTAGACATGGTTTATTAGACCTACAGTGTCAAGACTGTTCCTTGTCAGGGTCTGAGGTAGATCTGCAAAAGTGCCTTTTCTGGCTGCTTTTGCCTCAGTGGGCCTAGAATGTCCTTATGGACTTGTCAGAACGTACTCCCTCCTACCAATGAGCAGTTAAGCTATAAGCCCTTGGCAGGAGCAGCACTCCTCAGATCAAAGATCCTGTTTCCTGCCAGATCCCATGGAAAAAATCCTTGTGGAAATATGGATACCTGGGAGGTAGAAAAGATCCAGCTAGAACTGGAAGCAGGAGGACCTATGTGCAAATGTGGCCTCAGACAATTAACAGGTAGGTGAAGTTGTTTAACCTTTTTCTCTCTTAGTTTCCTCATATATAAAATAGAGAAATAATACTTACTGCCCTTGGGCTGTTGTAAGGCTAAATTGAAATGATATTGTATTTTGAAAACACTATATAAAATGTGTTTATTATTATTGGTAGTAGTAGTAATAGTAATGGGGGTGGAGGTATATGGAGGTATATTATCATCCTCTACAGATACTGTGGCTCCTACCTCCTCAATAACCACAGATATTGAATATCTAAAAAGGTTCTCTTTATCAAAGAACTAGAGACTATCAAATCAATAAATAAAAGAAATCAACATGATTTTATAAGTGAATATGGAATCAGAGATGATTCATTCGCATCTCTTTTGACATGGTACCTTGCTGTCCATGGGGCCTTTCTGTCTTTTCATGTGGGGCCTTACTAGTCATGCCAGACCCTCATATGCCTTGTCCCTTGAATTTTATTGTGAGCTCCTTGAAGACAAGGTATTTTTTTTTTGCAACTCAAGTTCTTTGAATATAGTAAGCACATAATATATGCTTACTCATGGTATCACCTGGTAGAATGTAAACAATTTGAGGGAAGGGAGACTTTTGTTTTGTGTACCCTCAGAGTCAAGAATAGTTTATAGGATGCTTGATATTATTTAATTAAAATATCTAATTTTATAGATGTGAAAACTAAAACTTGGAGGAATATGATAGCTTGTACAAGGTCATATATATTAGGCTTATTGCAGAATCAGGATCATAGCCCAGGTCCCGTGACTTCTGGTACAACATTCCTTTCAATATATTATTTTGTTGTTATAATAAAATTAAAATAAAAATTGCCCCATAGAAAGTCATACATATTATTTTAATATATATATATTTGTATCATAAACACATTGTTTGTAAGATTAACAATCAGCTACTTACATCTTCAATATCTTTAGTACGAACCCTATAAAAATGGATCAGTATATCTGAAAAAGAGGTAATGTGTAAATGGAAAGAAAAATAATTTAAAAATTTCCATTATGTACAACTTGTTTGCTTCTGTTCCCTCCAAGTAATGTTAAGCGATAAAATCCTTCTACCCTAAAAGATCAATAAGATAGTCCATCAACAGCAAGAGTTCTTTTGAGACTTTGGGTGGTATCATTAATAGTCCCACACATTCAGATACTAAAGTAAAAGAAATAATCAAAGGAAGAATAACTATCTAAGAAGTAAAAAATAATGTGAAATCCATAAATAATGGAATTACCTAATAAATCTTTATTTGTATTCAATTATCTTCTTAGATTGTCTCCAGGTTCCATTTTTAAACTCTATTCTGTGCTACATAAATGTATCAGATTTCAATGAGATCTATTTTTAATTATACACTAAATTCCTTAGGGGAACAGGAAGCCAAAATGATTTTAGGAGAGAGAGAATGACAGAAGCTCACAATTAGAAGTCACTTGAGAGGCCATAATCCCCAACTTGTGGCTGAAATAGACACCCCATAGGCAGTGTAGACTATTTAGGTTCTGCACCAAAACTTAGGGACAGCAATGCCATTATTTCCTCAGGTGGCCCATTGTCAACATTAAATAGTTCTGATTGTGCAGAAATTCTAATAATGTCCTGGAATCTCCCTCTGTACCTTCAAACCAGAATCCTTTGTCCTAGGACAAAATAAAAATAAAAATAATAACAAACAACTCTTCTATATTACAGGTAGACACATATACTTTCTTAAAAGTATTAATTTCCCTGATTAAATATCCTTATTTCTTTCATCACATCCTCTTCGGATGTGTTTTCCACTTCTCTTATCCTCCTTGTCACTCTTTTCTGGATTTGCTACTACAATGTTCTTCTTAAAAGTATGGAGATTATAAGCAAGGACACAATACAGTGAGTGCAAAAATTAGAGACAAGAAGACTCAGATTCAAATCCCAACTTTAATATTTACTACCTGTGTGATAATGACCAAACTTACACTCTGTAAAAAGATTGCTATCTTTTGTGATAGCTTCCAGTTTTAACTCTAGGATCCAAAGTGAAAATTATAGTCGATCTTACTATGATTTTAAGGAAATCTTGCTCTCAGAAACTTAAAACTGAAAATTTAGAAGTTGTCAAGTCTAGACATTAGAAATGAGGGAACTGAGTCCAAGAGAAGGAAAATGAAGAGAGGAGTAAATGTCAGACATTTCTGCATGATATTGTTGTTGTTCTACCATATTTAACTCTTCATTACCCTATATGAGTTTTCCTAGACAGATAATAGAGTGATTTGCCATTTCTTTCACTAATAAATTGATAGAAACAGAGGTTAAGTGACTTACATAGGTTTACCTATGCCAGGTTTACATAGCAGTGAGTATCTGATACCAAAATGAACTCAGATCTTCCTGACTCCTTCAAGGACTTCCTGACTTCTTCAGTTAGAAAGGACTGAAATGATTAAACAACTTCCTGACTCCAGGTTCAGAGCATTGAACCAGTTATCTACCTCACATCACAGTTGTTATGATGATAATAACAGATAATTTGGAGAAGCAGATAAATGTGTCAGGGCCAGTAGACCTTCAAGTCACCAGCACTGATTGACAGGCTTCAGTGAGAAAGGAGGGGGTTAGACATTCCTGGATCTCAAATCCCTCCCCCCTAACAGTTGCTGTTTCGGTTGGAAATGGAGACTGGCTAAGATTCTTCTGGTAAGTTTCTGTTATGGCTAAACCCCAATGAAGTTCCCTTTCTTTAATTTATATTCCTCACAGGTCTGATAGAGGAATATGTAGAAGCTAGCTATCTTTCTGTTGAGGACTGGGATAAATGATCTTAAAACTGGCAGCTGATAGGATTCAAACTAGATGACCAGACTTGATTTGTGAGTATTCCCCCAAATAATTTCCAGGCACAGATTTGAAGGCAAAGGTTATATTAAGAAGTAAAAAGGTAAACTAGAGGAATTAATGAAGGTATTTGAATAAGGAAAGGTGACCCTGATCTATTAGGTTGAAGCTGCCCTTCCCCCCACAGGAGGGGGTGAAGGTACCTAACTAAATTTGCTCTCTTGTTAGATAATTTATATATCTAATTCACTAAATCACTAAATAATTATTGTATTGATATTGATGAGGATTAATTTTATCAAACAGGCTAACCCCTGAGTAGAAACCACACTGGCTTATGCCACAATGGCCACTCAGGTGAACCCCCCAAGACAGGAGCAGTAAGCAGTGTGTCTGCTCACTTCCACCCCCACAAAGCAACTGCCAACTCCTCTCAACTGCCCCCTCACCCAAAGTTCTTCAGGGGGGTCCCCTGGAATTCTGGGTGAGGCTGTCCCTGTATCTTTGCAGGGATTCCATGCATCCATCTCTACATAACACAGTACAGAGATTTCTACTGATATCTGAGGCATCCTTACATTTTTGCTTTCCTAGAGTTTCTGAATCACTCTCATATAATAGATATTGTAAAATTATGCATTTTTTCATACTATCCATATTGGTGGGGAAATGTATAATTCCTAGGCTCTTCCTAACAAAATCTTTCTTTACTGAGGAAGAAAAGGGCTTTTTCATTGTCATGTGAAAGTATCAATATATCTTTGCTTCCTTATAACCCTTGCCTGATGAAACTTTATGTGAAGATTCTTTAATTGATTAAAAAAGTAATTCAATTGCTTTGTCTATATTATTTTGGGTGAGGAAATTTAATAAATGCCGTATTGTTTAATAACTAGTATTATTCTGTGATCCATTCTTTCCCTCTTCTTGAAAGACACCTCTTCTAAAAAGTAGATAGTTTTTAAAGGGCATGATCTTATTAAATTTCCTCACCCAAAATAATATAGACAAAGCAACTTTGCTGAAGTTGTTCATTATTTCCACTAGCCTTTTAGTTGATTTTCTAGGATTATTCAACTATACCATCATGTCATCTGCAAAGAGTGATAGTTTAGTTTCCTTGTTACATACTTTGATCCCTTCAATTTCTTTTTCTTCTCTAATTCCAATTGCTAGCATTTCTAATATAACATTAAATAATAGAGGGGATAATGGGCATCCTTGCTTCACTCCTGAACTTATTGGGAAGGTTTCTAACTTGTCCTCATTACAGATGATACTTGCTGATGGTTTTAAATATATACTGTATATTATTTTGAGGAATTGCTCTTCTTTTCCTACACTTTTTAGTGTTTTCAATAGGAATAGGTGTTGTATTCTGTCAAAGGCTTTTTCTGCATCTATTGAAATAATAGTGTAATTTTTGTTGGTTTGATTATTGATATGGTCAATTATGGGAATGGTTTTCTTAATATTAAACTATCCTTGCATTCCTAGTATAAATCCCACCTGGTCATAGTGGATAATCCTTGTGATGAGTTGCCATAGTCTTTTTGCTAGTATTTATTTAAGATTTTGAACATCTAGGTTCATTAAGGAGATTGGTCTGTATTTTTCTTTCTTGCTTTTTGGTTTAACTAGTTTTGGAATCAATATGATATTTGTGTCAAAAAGAATTTGGTAAGATACCTTCTTTGCTCATTTTGTCAAATAATTTGTATAATATTTGGATTATTATTTAAATATTTTATAGAATCCACTTGTCATATTTATTGCCATATAATTGGGGAAATAGTTCTTAATAATTACTTTAATTTCCTCTTCATTGGAGGTGAAATTACCCTTTTCATCTTTGATACTGTTAATTTGTATCTCTTCTTTCTTTTTTTTTTGGATTATATTAATCCATACTTTTTCTATTTTATCTTTTTTTAAGTACCAGGTCGTTCTTGGATTTATTAGTTTAATAGTTCTTTTACTTTCAAATATATTAATTTCTCCTTAGATTTTTAGGATTTCCAATTTAGTTTTTATCTGGTTATTTTTAATTTGTTCTTTTTCTAATTTTATAAGTTGCAAGCGCATTTATTGACCTCTTCCCTCTCCACTTTGTTGATATGGTACTCAGAGACATAAATTTTCCCCTAAGTATTGCTTTAGCTGTGTCCCATAGATTTTGAGATGTTGTTTCCTCATTGGCATTCTCTTTAATGAAGTTCATAATTGTTTCTGTGACTTCTTTTTTGACCCATCAGTTTTGAAAAATTAGATTATTTAGTTTCCAATTAATTTGAAATTTGCCTTTCTATGGACCCGTGTTAATTATATCGTGATACTGTTAATTTGGTTCTCTTATTTCTTTTTTTATTAGATTAACCACTAATATGGTCTTACTATCTATTTCCTCTTTGAGCTCCTTTAATTTTTCCTTTAGAAATTTAGATGCTATGCCATTTGGTGCATAAATGTTTAGTAATAATATTACTTCATTGTTTTTGGCATGCTTTAACAGAATGTAATTTTCTTCCTTATCTCTTTTAATCAGATCAATTTCTACTTAGCTTTGACTGGTATCATGATTGCTATTCTTATAAACAACATATAGTAGGATTCTATTTTTTAATCCACTCTGCTATCTGCTTTCATTTAATGGGTGAGTTCATCTCATTCACATTCAGAGTTATCATCACTAACTTTGTATTGCTCCCCCATCATATTATCCCCTTTAAATCCTGTTCTGTTCTCTTTTACTCTGTTCCTCCTCACCAGTGTTTTGCCTTTTGTCACCCCTGATTTCCCCCTCCCTTCAATTTTTTCCCCCTTCCTTTGTCTTATTCCTCTTCTACTTCTCTGTAGGGTAAGATAGAATTCTGTAACCCACTGAGTAGGGTAAAGTAGAATTCTATACCAACTGAGTATACTTATTTTACCCTCTCTAAGCCAGTTATGAGAGTAAAGTTTAAGCATTGCCTGTTACCACCCTTATCCTCCCCTTCAATCTTAGTCAGAGAGAATTCTTGTGGTGACATGGAGCTGCTCTGATTTACTCCTACATCTTGACTCTGACCCTGGAAGTCATTTTCTATTTTACACATCAAATACCTTAGTAGTTGTTTTTTTTTTTTTTTTCCTCTTTGAGGATTTTTTTTTAAACAGGTCATAAAGGGGTATAAAGCTTTTAGGATTTCACAAGATTACTTAGATTTTATACTATGAAGTTAAGGTGAATCATTATTTCCCTGATCAAGAGATAACAATTAATAAATAAAATGGGGTGACATTTAGCTTTTATGATTGATATAGAAATTTTTTCTAAACACTGAGCATTAGTAAACATGAAAGTACATTGTATGGTTTAGTGGTAAGAATATTGTATTTGGACTTGGAGTATCTAGTCTTAAATCTTATCTCCCAAGAACTATATGACTTTTGGTTATATGAACAACAGGATGCCAGATTAAATATTTTATCTCATCCTCATGAGTTCTCAAACCTTCCCATAACAGAAATTATGCATAAAATATAAAGCAACTTCAGGTGCTTCAATGGTTTAGGACAGTGGTTCCCAAACATTTTTGGCCTACTTCCCCCTTTCCAGAAAAAATATTACTTAGCCCCTTGGAAACTAATTTTTAAAAATTTTAATAGCAATTAATAGGAAAGATGAATACACCTGTGACCATCACCCCCTCCCTGGACTGCTATAGCATGCACTAGGGGGCGGTAGCTCCCACTTTGGGAATCACTGGTTTAGGACGAGAATTCAAAAAAGGAGGAACAATAAAATGGTGCTGACATTCCCTTACCCTGAATCCACTTACAAATCCTCTCCTACCCCCTACCCTCCACAATACTGACAGTAAGATTTAATTAACAGAACAAAGACACAGCATAGGCCTACCTCAAAATTTACTGTTATGTCATAGCTTTCTCTGTCTCTTTTCAGTGCCAAAAAGAATCCAAATTCAGGATGTGGAAGTTTTCTCAGAACTTGACAGCCAATTGGCTGGAGTGCTTGAGGAACAAAAGCCTTCCAACATAGAAGCACCAATGATGCATAGCTCTGAACTATGGTAGTTCAGAATTGCCAGGCTTAAGGAAGCAGGATCTGAACTTCCAGTGTCAGAAGACTCTCAACTACTTGTGCTGGGTCAGAGAACTAGAGAACAGAGGGAATTAAAAAGGTCACCAGAACTGGACAGAGTGTAGGGGAAGATGTGCAGAATTTTGACAAACCTGAGAGAAAAGTACAGCACCTGCTTAGGGACAATTCTAACTACCCAAACATTACTGTGACAGAGTTTAGGATCATAAACTATGTATTGTACAGTTTGGGAAGATGATTTGAGATCCAAGGGAATACACAATCAGAGGAGTAGGAATCAGAAGTGAGCAATAAGGAAAATAGGATGGAAGGTGCTTAAATTACAAAGGATGAAGAATGAATCTCAGAGACCTTGAATGTAAACAGAAAAAAGCACAGAAAAATAATAACTAGAGGACAAAATATGGCTTCTAGATATTGTGAGTTCAGACACATGTTAACAAATCTGTAGAACAAAGGAAAATTATGCAATACTTGATAAAAATAAGGACCATCTTGAATTTGAGCAGAATATGGAACCATAACACAGTGCTCTTGAGTGGTTTAAAAGAGAAATGAGAATAAGGAAAGCAGGATTTATGCCCCACACAATAAAAGCTATGAGCATAAAAACATAAAACTGCAATGACAAGTCTCACCAAAAAAACAAAAGAGAAATTCAATACTTAGAAGTAAGACAACCTAGAATAAGAAAAGGAAAAAAAAAGGACATTAAAAGAAAATATTTTCACTATGCAAGCAGAACACATATTTAAAAGACAGGATGCAAAAAAAACAACCTAAACATAAAGATCTCCCAAAAGAAGGACAAGACAAAAAACTTTAACATCATAATGAAGCAAATTATATAAGAAATGTGTTCAGGACTTCTGATCACAGAAAATGAAATTCCAATTGAAAGAATTTACAGATGACCTCAGGAAAACAATAGCAACAAGAATAAATAAACAAAAAACCCAAGGCCAAAGACTCCAAGAGTCATTGTGGTTAAATTTTAATAATTCAGTTTAAAAGCAAAAAATAAAAATTCTGCAGGCCAGTAGGAGAATGATCTTCAAATACAAAGAAAAGGACATTCAAACAATGCAAGACTATTCTACAGCTCCACTAGGAAACATAGGGACTGGATTAATGTGTTCTAAAAAGCATCAGAACTCAGGCTACAGCCCAGAGTGACATATCCTTTAAATCTGAAACTAAACATGCAGAACAAAAGACAGACATTCAGTAATAAAGAATACTTTAAATATTTTTAAAAGGAAAGAAAAACAATGAAGATTATTTGCCCTTTGAAACCCCCAAAACACAGAAATTCAGGAGTGAATAAATGCAAAAGGCAAGAATGGAAAGAACAGTGATGAGAGAGAGCAGGAAAAAAACTTCTTTCTAAAGATACAAAAAGAGACTGGAGTGATGGTGGAAATATAGTAGAAGTAACAGTGAAGACGTGGAATGAGTCTTATGGAAAAATCTTGCAATGCGAGAAGATACTTTGAAATCCAGTCTCCAAGGAAATGACAGACAGAGACATACACATCAGAAGTGAATAAAATATAAGGCAAAGGTGGGGTGGGAGGAGGCAGATTGAATGGAGAACGGATTTCAACAAGAATAAGTGTAAAACACCTCAAACATAAACAGAAAAGTCCCCAGGAAAAAGTAACAAGAGAAGGAAATGTGTCTTTTATTTTTACAGATGAAAACTTTCTTCATGTTAATATATTATATCATGAAAGAGTTTATGAAAGGGGAGAAGAAAACATGGGGATAGAGAGGAATGTAAGATGCACTGCAGTCAAATCAAGGGATAGCAAGGAGGGGGAGGTGAACTTTATGATCTCAGAAAAAGAAGAGTCTACAGAACAGTGGGTGAAGAGGGAGTGAGAAAGTTTGAAAACAGAAGAAAGGAAAGAAGCATTACTTTTGGTGAAAGGATATTTATTTGATGAATGCTGCTATGGGTAAAGAGAGAAGTTAATCTTACACTGGATGGGGCCTGGAAGATATGATGCCTGAAATTTCTACTTATCTTGGGGATGAGTTGGGGAGGGCAGTTAAAAGCCCTAGGCACAACTAGTACCTGGAGGAGTGAGAAAGAATGGATCAAGGCATGTTTCCAAGCAAATATTTAGAAAATGATCAAATCTAGAGGGTTTAGATCAATGATGGAGGTGTCCTACCATGCAGCAGTTTTCATTCTGTGATATCTGTGATAACTAGCATTGTACTGAGTATAAGAGGTAAATAGGGAATTAATAATGTAATCCTCATAAGGAGTAGCAGAAAGCACTTAAAGGGCTGAGTCTAGAATGGATATATTGGAACCTTTGATTGTAGGAAGAACCCAGAAAGATCAGAGGTGTCATAACTCAGAGAAGAAGGGAATAGAATAAGCAGAGATGATAGATAATAAAGTGAATGTCCTGTTTTTAAAAGGGGTAAAAAATGCAATAATAAATAACAAAAATGGACTAGCTGAAGTGGAGGAGAGGAATAGGAAATTTTGCTTGAATAACAGAGGGATGAAAAAGGGGGGAAATATATAACCAGAGAAAAGTGGGAGAGATAAACTAATAAAGAAAACCTTGAAGTAAAAAGGATTACAAATGAGTTGATCAAGAATGAGAGGAAGAGAGAATGTGTGAACAAAGCCACATAAAGTAAAAGATTAAAGTAAAACAACTGAAGGAAAATAATACAATGTTTACAGCAGAAGAGAAGAAATGAAATAATAACTTCAGGGGAAAAACAAATATTGAGACAGTTGGGAAAAATATAAATCTAATTCTTTTAACATTAAATGTGAATGGATTAAACAAACCATCGAAAGGGAAAATAATGACTTACTGGATAAGAAAACAAAACCTTATAATGTGTTGCTTACTGGAAACACACTTTTTAAAAAAAACAAAAGCATATACAAAATTCATCTGGGAATAAAGAAAAACTTTCTATTCATCAAGTGAATTTAAAAATAGCAGTTGTTGCTCTCATGCTATCAGAGAAAGCAAAAGGAAAAATTCAAAAAATTTAAAAAGGATAAAGAATGAAACCATATTATGCTTAAAGCAACCATATATATTACAATATCAGTAATAATGTATGTGCTCTTAATTCCTCATCATCCAACTTCATGAAGGAAAAATTATGTAGTATTCAAGAAGACATAGACAGTAAATCAAAACTATTCATCTAAAATCAAAAGCAAGTATCATATGCAATAGACATACAGTAGAAGCTTTTCAAATAAATTCATGAATAAAGCAAAGATACCTTCTTTACTCAATATTGTTTGATAGAATTCTGGAAATGCTAGTAATAAAAATAAGAAAAGAGAGAAGAATTAAAGGAATAAAAAGAGGTGAAGAAGAGATAAAAATATCTTTATTTGCTGATGTTATAATGGTGTTCTTGGAAAACCCTAGGGAATAAACAAAGATAGCTATTGAGATAATCAATAATTTTATCAAAGTTGCAGGCTACAAAATGAATTCTTATAAATAGTATTTTTATATGACAATAAAAAAGCATAAGACACAATTATAGAAAGGGAAATCTCATTCCAAGTAGCTACAAAATGTACAAAATATCTGAGGAACAACATCCCAGGGTACACAATTTCCCTATTTATTATACACTGCTGGAAAAATTCAAAAGTAGTCAGGTAAAAATTAGGTTTTGACCTTACACTGCAGTCCCTAGTGCATTCTAAACAGGTATTGGGCCTTAATATTAAAGATTGTACCATTAAATATACTCATGTATATGTTGTATGTTTATATATCTTGGATACCAAACCCTTATTAAAAAACTTTGACACAAAGATATTTTTCCCTTTCCCTTTGATCATTTTCCTTCTCTTATTTTGTTAAGTAGGATGTGCAGAAGTTTTTCAGTTTCAAGTAATTAAGGCAAATTTGTATTGCCATTCACTAATAGATAAATGGTCAAAGGATATGAACATGAACATACAGTTCTTAAAAGAACTGCAAGGTATTCCCAACCATTGGGGGAAAAAATCACCAAATAATAATAAGAGCAATTCAAATTTTAAAAAAATTTATGGTTTTACCTGACTGGTAAATGAAACAAAGGCAAGAATCAATTTTGGAGGGGTTTCAAGAAAAAAATGTACATTAATGCATTTTTGGTGGAACTGCAAAAGGACATTTTGGAATTACATAAATAAAATGATGAACATATCCTTACACTTTGAATCAGATACTCTTTTACATGCTTATATCCCAAAAATTATCCCATCAATATCCCATTGAGAGATAATGGCTCCTTATATTCCAAAATGTTTATATCAGTACTTTTTTGACAGCTAAGAATTTGAGAAAAAATAGTATACCATCAATTGAGAAATGAGGAAACAAATTTTGGTCTGTGAATTTAATGTAACATTACTGTGCAGGATGAACATAGAGACATATGGAAAGATTTATATGAACTGATGTAGAGTGATGTAAGCTAACAAAAAAAACAATATGCAGAGTAAATACAACAATAGTAATGAAAAACAAAATGATATGCCAAAAAATCAAAAGAAATATAACAAAGTTATAAAGATCAAATATATTGTGAATGAAGAGAAATGAAAAGACACCTCTTCCATCACCTTTAAAGGTGGTAGAGATACACAGGTGTTACACATTGCACATTTTTTTTTCAATGTATTTGCTTTAATATATATGACTTTTTCCCCTCTCTAAAAATATTATTGATCAGATGGAATGGCTTTTGGAAAGTGGAGAAATAATGGGAAACTGTATTGAAAACAACAATAAAATTATTTTTAAATTATATCTCCTAGGAAAAATCATTTCTATTCTTTGATCCTCAGTGTTCTCATCTATGAAATAAGGCAGTAGAACTAAATGATCTATAAGTTCTATTCCTGTACTAAAATTCTATTATTTCAATTTTCAGTAAAGGATGATAAAGATATACATATACATGTATATACATATAAATATATATATATATGTAAACAATAGATTTAATATCCATGATTGCTCCATAGTTTGTAATGTACTCCCACATAGATTATTTAATTGATCCTCAAAATCGAAAGACAGCTAAGTGGCTTAGTATGTAGAGGGATAGACCTTTAGTCAGGAAGAATTGAGTTAAAATCTATTCTCATACATTTATTAGCTATTTGACTTTGATCAAGTTCACTGACTGTGTTTAAATTTCTTCATATGTAAAACAAGGATAACAATGGCATCTACCTGCCATGGTTAATGTAAGAATAAAATCAAACACTTTTAAATCATTTTACACTTTTAAATCATTTTATAGATCTTAACACAATATGTAAATACTACACATAATTATTAGCTATTATTAAAATAACTATGCAGTCAAGAAGACAGTTATTATTATCATATTAAAAACCAAATATAGATTGATTACATTATTAGTTCAAAGTCATATAATGTTAGAGTTCACATCTGGAGGCAGGCCTCTGACTTCAAATCTAGTGGCTTCCCCTTCTCCAGGCTACTTCTTAATAGATCTTTGTATTTATATCACCAATCCAAATCACATCTCATCTGTGATTTAAGCTATAGAAAGTTTCTTTACATGGTTAAGCTCAGGTTCCCTTTATAGTTATGGATCATTTAATAAGTTTGTTATTTTATTATATTCCTTTTTTTTTTAATTTAATGAAGCACATGTTCTAAAAAAAGAATGAACTCTATGTCATGAGGCAAGGTTTGAATCTTGGTTCTGATATTTCATAGTTATGGAATTTGGGGCAAGGTACTATAGCTACGTATCAGTTTCTTCATCAATGAAATGAGGAAAATAAATACTTTACCCACCAAAAAGATTGTGATGAGAAAAAGAAATTTGAAAATTGGGTAGCCATAGAAAAATAAGTTATCAATACTTTTGGTTTTCCCATTCAGAATAATTCTATTTTTGAAATACATTCAAATTTACCATTTCAGCATTATTTAGGTATTCACACTGTATAGTGATCTTTAAACCCAGCCAAACTCTGTGAAATGATGAACATACTCATCCCTCTCCTATAAGGCTATCAATTCAAAACAGAAAAGGTGATTTTGAAATGACAAGTCATTTCCAGAATGAAGCAGAGGTCAAGAAAAAACTATCTATCACTTGTAGCATTTTCTTTAGATTTTTTTCCCCCCTAAGTACCTGATGGACTGATGCCCTTCCTCAAAATACATTTATAGGAGGAATGATAGGCAGTTGTTATTTAAATCTCAAGAATCTAATTCTAAACATGACATCCTTCACTGAAAAATCTATTGAACTTACAAGATCCAAAAGCAACTTTTGAGTCTGGGTGCCTGGATAATTTCAGTCCTGTTCAGTGTCAGGTATACCTAAGGCACTGACCCTTTAAGGTAATGAGTGAAATATAGTAGCAAGAAGAACACAGTAGAAGAGAAACTCATCTTTGTTGTAGCTAAGCTTTAACAGAAGATCACTGATTTAGAATTAGAAAGAATCTCCCTGCTCTTCTTCAGTCTTCTCCTTTTTTGACACACGAATGAATCTAGAAATGTTCTGGAACCAGCTCAAACTGGCTTGTAAGAATTGATGGCTAAATTTTCAATGTGAACATTTAAACTCTGAAATCAGCCAATGCAGCAAATCCAGCCTTAAATGATTCTTTGGATGATTATTTAGACTTAAGAAAAAGAATATAGAATATACATGATACCACTCTAGAGATGATATGGCATTACTTCACCCAGAAATGTAGTAAACAAATTCTAGAGTTCCAAAAGGTAAAGAAAACATCTGCCAAGTAACTAATGAGAGATAATGATTTTGCCCAACAATACCAGAATGAATTGCTCAAGATTATATATTTTAAAAAGTTGTGGTATTATATATTAAAAAGAATAGCAAAAGGCTTATATCAAAGGTAAACATGCCCTAGAAAGCAGAGCATATGTCTATAGAAGAAGGCAAACAGCTGAATTAATGATTTCTAAAATTATTTTAAGAAAATAAGCATTAGAAAATTAGTCTTTCAAATATAAGGATATCAGATAAAGAAATATTAAGAAAATTAAAGTATTCTAAATGGCTTTAGATGGCTAAGTGATGGCCTACTGTTTATAAATTATAAGATGGAACATTGGGAGAACAAGAAAACCTCAACCATATAGAACTCAGAAAAGGAGAGAGCAGATGAAAGAGGAGAGAAAGGAAGGTAATCAGTTTAAATTAAAATGAAGACAGTTAATCCTGCATTAAAGTCATTAAAAAGTGAGTATGGATGGTCAAAGCATATACACAGGCAGCTTTAAGAAGAATTAAAAGCTATCTATGTCATAGGCAATAAAATGTTCTAAATCACTATTGATTAAAAAAAGGAAAAACACTACCAATATATCACCTCACGACTAATAAATGACAAAGGATGGAGGATATGAGGGTGAATTGGTATATTAATGAACTGTTAGTGGAATAGAGAACCATTCCAATCATTCTGAAGATATAAATATGTGTGTATATATGCATATGTATATATATGTGCTATGGGAAATCCAGGGATTTGAGAATATATAATGAGGAGAAAGAGTATCATAGAGTCAAATCAATTCAAGCAAAGTAAGTCAAAGATAGCTAGTGTTCATTATTTTAAAGATATAGAGTAGGACTGGATGGAGAGGGAAATAAATTAAAACAAAGGCCTGGGAAAGTTTTCATGAAGAAGGCAGGATTTCAGCTGAGCCCTGAAGTAAACTACAAAAATCAATAATTTCAGGATGAAAGTCAATGAGTTCCAGGCATGGGGAATATCCAGTAGAAAGTCATTGTTTCAAAAGGTGAAATAGTATGTGGTGCAAAGAGTACTGTATGTGGAAATGAGAAAAGTATAAGAAGATTGGAAATATAAGTAGTGTCCATGTTGTAAAGGACCTTAAAATAACAAATAATTTTATATTTAATCTGGGAGGCAGTAAGAATCTACTGGACTTAATGAATAAGATGTGATATATTTAGACCAAATTTCTCCTTAAAAACAGCTCGTCAGTAATCCATATGCAAGTATAAATGTATAAAATAAAAAAAAAAACAAATTGAATTTTAAAATGTTATTGAGTTAATATACAAAACAAATACATATTTCTAAAGACAAATAAAATGAACCATTATAATTTGATCTAAGAGACAGAGTGAAAAATCAAATTATGAATATTAAAGAAAGAAAAGAAAGATGGAGGAGGGGTGATAGGTGAAAGGGGGAGGCAAATCGGGGAAGAGGTAGAGAAAGAAACAGAGAGACAGAAAGACAGACAGAGTGATATAGAGAGACAGAGACAGAGAGAAGAGATATATAGAAGGGGAAGATAAAGGGAAGAAAGGAGAGGTGGGAGACTTTGGCAGATAAATGGAGGATGGACAGGAATTCAGAGAGGTGTGCAGGCAATTGGCCAGAAATCTTAGGCTTACAATAGTAAAGATATGATGTCATGAGAGCTTGCATATAGATATTTTGGGGCCAAAGGAGAGAAGGGAATATATCAGTAATTTCCAAAGTGGGTGCTACCGCCCCCTGGTGGGTACTGCAGTGATCCAGGGGGCCTGTAATGGCCACAAGTGCATTTATCTTTCCTATTAATTGCTATTAAACTTAAACAAATAATTTCCAGGGGTCTAAGTAATAGTTTTTTTTAAAAAGGGGGCGGTAGGCCAAAAAAGTTTGGGAACCACTGGAATATATGATTATATATTGTGAAAATACAATCAATAGGATCTGATAAAAGATTGGCTATGAAAGGAGGGCAGGAGTAAAAGAAAAGAACAATTAAGGATGAGACCTAGGTTGAAAATTTGAATGACAGGGAGGATGGTAGAACATTTGAACATAATAGGGAATTCTTTTATAGGAGAGGTTTTTTTTGTAAAAAGTGAATGGCTTCAGTTTTGAACATGTTGAGTTTAAGAGATACACACACGCACATGCAAAATCATCACGAGTCTATCTTTTTTACTTTATCTTAAGCTGGTTGCAATATAAGCTAAATAAAGTAAACCTTTGGTGATTATAAAATGGCTGTCTAAAGAATTATATCTATATTTTATCATTGCTTAGTAGCTTCAAAAATGATTCTATGCCAGGGCATGAGGAAATCACAAATAGGTCTAGAAAGTTTAAAATACTAAGCACATGTTAAGATCAAAACATATATAAAAATACTAGAATATTAATATTAAAATGACTGCTCATATGCCTACTTCTAGAATTTATATAGCATTTTAAAGGTTGCAAGGTGTCTTTTATATGTTATGTCATTTGAGCTTTATAACAACCCTGTGAGGTATGTGTACTTAATATCTGCCTTCTACAGGTGAGGAAATGAAAGCCAAGAGAAATTGAATGACTTGCTCAGATCTAGAAAGTGCCCATAGCAATGTTCAAATTAAGGCCTTGCTTATTCCAAGTTCATTATTATAACAACTAGAATATATAAAGGAAAAGATAAAGAAAAGACAGAGAAATGCAAATTTAATAATGTCATGTTGCTTAGTGAGCCAGAGATCAAATGAAACAACAATAACTTGAAGGAAAATAACAAAGAGACAACATAGAACAATTAAAACATATTAGAAAAGCAGGAATTAAAGGGAAAATATCTCTGATCAAAGAAAAAGGAAAGAATAAAAAAATGCCAATGGATTGAGGATATAATTAATATCCCCATTAAAAAAGCATATCAATGATCATTAGGTGTGTACAAAAGTATAAACTTGAAAAAAATAGTTTTAAAATACTATTGAGTTACTATAGAAATCAAAATATTTCTAAAGACAAATAAAATGAACCAACATAATTGGATCTAAGAGGAAGAATGATAAAGCAAATTGTGAATATCAAAAAATGGAGATAAGGAACAGAGGGGCAAGGGAGAGGGGGGAAGAGAAAGAGTAAGGAGGAGGAAGAAGAGGAGAAATAGAGTGGGAGAAAGAGTGAGAGAGAATAGAAATTAAAAAAATATTAGAAACAACTATAATGAATTAAATGCTTATAAATACAAGATTTTAAATGATCTAGATGAATATTTTAAAAATATATGCCAAAATTAAGACAGCATCAAGAAAATCTAAAATATCCATTCTTAGAGGAAATAAGTTATAAATTAATTCCCCAAACAGAATTAGGGCAAGGAAGAAAAACTCCTGTTTCAGATAAAGGTATAAGTTAATTTTATCTAACATTATGGAACAAAAGATTATCATGCTACACAAACTTTTCACAACTATAGAAAAAGGAAGCTCCTTGCTGCTGTTTTTATTATTATTAAAATGGTGGAAATGGGTTAGGTATCTATGTTTTAGGTATGTAAAACAGGGAGAGAGCTAGAGTAATATACTGAATGACCAAAAATAACAATGCATAATGCAAAGATATTAAGTAAAAAAAAATTGGAAAAGAGGTTACATGTTCACATGTAAAATCATTTTAGTTACTTTCAATTTAAACCAAATTTCTTAGGATGTTTTTACATTAAATAAGCTAGTTAAGCATAATTAGTCATATTGATAACAAAATAATGATTATATTAAATATGATACCAATTAGGGTAAAAAAAAAAACGAAATGAATAAAAACCCTTTTGCTTTCTTTGTTTAATAGTTTCTATCTGGAGTCAAGAATTAGCATTATCTATAGAAATGCTAGAAGCTTTCCCAATTATAACAGGAGTGAAACAAGAAAGCTTACTGCCTAAATTATATTTGATACAGTATTCTAAGTATTAGCTTTGGCAGTACAACAGAAAAAAAAAAGAAATTAAAACAATAAGTGAAGGCGAAGATGGAATAAAATTATCTCTATTTGAAAATGATATGATGGTTTACTTAAAGAACCCTGGAGAAAAAAATTAAAAATTAATCTGTTCAATTATTAACTTCATTACAGTAGCAGGATACAATTTTAACCCACAGCAATCATCAGTTTTTCTATATATAATTAACAATACCCAGGAGGTAGAAATAGGAAGAAAAGTCCATTTAAAACAACAAAATATGCATTAAATATATTAAATTTTATTTATTTCCTACAAGATATTTTTTATATAGTCAAATGAAGACCTAACAACTGGAACAATCTTCTTTCTTCTATCTTTTTCAGACTGTATAATAGAGTAAAAATGATCACACTAAACAAATCACTGCAGAATATTTAATACAACTAATAAATATTAAAATTATATTTGGTAAACATTGCCAGATAATAAAAAATACAGAAAAATATCAATAATATTTTTAAAAATCCAAAATTTTAAAATAGTAAGCCATAGACGTGGCACTCACCTATATCTCAACCTTTCTTAACAAATCAGTAAGTTTCAAAATTCTCTGTTTTTCAGTTTTGCCTGACTCTTCAGGATCCTATTTGTATATTTCTTGGGAAAGATAACATAATTTGTAATTTCCTTCTCTAAAAGATGAGGAAACCAAGGCAAATAGGGTTAAGTTTCTTGCCAAGGGTGAAATTACTAGTAAGTATCTGAGTTTAGATTTGAACTCAGGAAAATGAGTCTTCCTTACTTCATTGCACTCTATGCACCGTACTACCTCACTGACCATCAAACTTCCCAACACTAGGTAAAAAATAATAATAAAGTAGACTAATGGAAGAGTTAGGTAAGTAATACCTAGAATAAAATACACAAAAGTACTCTAATATTCCTTAAAACAAAGGCCATGAAATGTTGAAGAAAATAATTTTATTCAATTAAAATTCTGGGAAAAGTAAAATAAAATATTCTGATGAAAAATTAATTTAAAATTGATTCTTACAGCATTTTGTACAATACATCCCAGACACAAATATTTTAAAATTAATGAAATGTTCATATTTATCTGTGATCTTATTTAATTATGAGTTAATCCTGATTGGTTCAGTTTAGGAACCATTCATAATTCCTCATCCTTTGCTTTTCATTATTCTTCTAGTATTTCACCATAGGATGTTCAATCAACATGTTAGATAGAATGTCGTGCCTGAAATCAGAAAGACAAGAGTACAAATTTGGCGTAAGATACTTTCTAGATATGTGATACTGGGCAAGCCACTTAACCTCTGATTGCCTGACAAAAGGATCCACTGGGTCCACTAAAGAAAGAAATATCAAACCATTCCCGTATTCTTGCCAAGTAAACTCTGTGGATTGCTATGGTTTGTGGAGTCATAAAGAGCTGGACCCAACTGAATGACTAAATGAAAATTCATATAGTAAATTGAAACAACCCTGTTTAATTATTGATTGTTAATAAGTGGTAGATGAGCCATCGAAACATATTCTTGCAAAGAGTTCATGACAAACAAGATCTAGGTCTAACTTTATTCCCAAAAGGGATTTCCTATAAGAGGTGAGATTCTCTTTATAATGCAATAGATGACATTGTGTTGATTCCATCAGGTTAGAAGTTATTGGAGAGTTTCCTAAAAGAGATTTACAGTAACTCAAAGGAACTTGGCCTTTCTCTCTAAATAGGATGAACCAAATGAAAAAAGAAAGACTAGTGCTCAGAATTAAAAATACATTTGAATGGATAATCTATAGGATTTGTCCAAAAAACATGTATATCAAAAAAAAAATGAATTAAGGGGGCTGTTGGGTAGCTCAGTGGATTGAGAGTCAGGCCTAGAGACAGGAGGTCCTAGTTTCAAAGCTGGCCTCAGACACTTCACAGCTGTGTGTCCCTGGGCAAGTCACTTGACCCGCATTGCCCACCCTTACCACTCTTCCACCTAGGAGCCAATACACAGAAGTTAAGGGTTTAAAAAAAATAAAAAAAATAAGAATCTTTCTAAAAGAAATGAATTAAAAAGAAGAGGAACCTACAATGCTTTCTGAAAATTATAACACTCCTTTACTGATCCCAAACTTATGATGAAAATAAACATTTTACAAATATTGTTGCATGGCAAGAAGATGGGGAAGAGCACTGTCTCCAAAAAGCTAAAGATGAATATTAGATTATGAAAACATATATGACGGATGTGGCTAGACAGGAGCATAGCCAACAAGGAATTCCAGATAACAGGAGTTAAGAACTTCATGGAGGAATTACATAAGTAGGGTAAATGATGGTTTAGCCTTTTGGCAAGAGTGTATCCAGAAAATTAGACAATAAGAATACTTCAGTCTTTGCCTTATGAAGTATGGCCAACTAACTACCTTACAAAGCATACAGAAATTAAATTACTTGCCCAAGGTCACAACACTGTGAAGTGTCTGAGGTCATATTTGAAATCACTTCTTCCTAATTCCAGAACTAGTATTCTTAACCACTGAGCCACAAGTGCCCCATATTTTTTTCATTACTTTTTTTTATCATACTTGGACTTCTCACTCTTTTTAATACCCATATCTTTTAAGCTGCCAAATCTAGCTATATCTAATTTTCAGTTGACTCTCTACAAATACCATGATGCCATCTGCAAAAATTAATAGTTTTGCTTCTTCATTGCCTATTCTCATTCCTTCAATTTTTTTTTTCTTCTCGTATTTCTGGGATTTTTCATTTTAGAATCTCTTTCTGGAAGTGACTGGTAAATTCTTTCAATTTCAATTTTTCCTTCTGATTATGATACAAGGCATTTTTCATAAAAATTCTTGAAATATGAAATACAGTTTCTTATTTTTTAAATATTACTTTTAAAGGGTTAATTAAATGATCACTCCTGAATCTAATTTCTGTCTGTTTCTTTTAACAATAAATTTTACATTTTCTTCTATTCTTTTTTCATTCTTTTGAATTTCTTTGATTGTTTCTTTATGTTTTAGTGAGTCACTAGCTTCCATTTGAACAATTCTAATTTTAGTGAATTATTTTATTTCATGAACTTCTCTACCTCTCTTCTCATTTGAGCAGTTCTAACTTTAAGAGGGTTGATTTCTTCAGATATTTTGTATCTTCTTTTCCACTTGGTCAATTCTACTATTTAAAAAGATATTTTCTTTGGTGAATTTTTATTTCTTTTCATATCTTTTGTGCCTCCTTTACCAAACTGTTGACTTTTAATTCATTATTCTCTTGCATTACTCATTTATTTTCCTAATCTTTCTTCTAACTCTATTTGATTTTTATTTTTAAAGCCTTTGTATACCTCTTTCAAATATTTTTCTTTGAAGTTTCACAAGTAGCTTTTTTGATATTGTTTTCTCTTCTAGGCTTATTATGAGCCTCCCCTTCACCATAATAAATTTCTGTTATAAGGTTTTTTTGCTCATTTTTATAGTTGTATTATGCTACTTTTCACTGTATATTACATTTGGGGGGTACAAGAAATTGTAGCAATAATATATATATATAATCAAAACACTCGCTTTGTTCCAAATACAACATTTTTCCATTATCATCAAATCATGAACCTCTATGAAGTGTTTTCATCAAGAATGCTCCCATTTTTCTTCCTTATTTTGTTTCTATTAGAGACTTAACAATGAATGGGCTATAGAATATCCTTTCATTTTCTTCTCTCTACCTAGATCTACTATCATAGCAAAAACAAACAAACAAAAAAAACCTTTTGATTACTGCTTTTTCTCCTTTAGTCATTCTTTGGTGGCTAAAGAATGGAGGAATTCCTTGAAAATAACATAAAAACCAAGAGACCTTTTTCAATTTCTCTCCCTTTTCCCATAATCTAATTCTTCTAACTCTGGCTTCAGTTATCTTTCTTCTGTTTCTTTATCTCTGATTATATTATATGACTCCTTTCCCTCAACAAAATGCCATCTTTTTTGAGGAAAGGAATTATTGCATTTTTTGTCTTTGTATCCTTAGAGCCTGACTGATGCCATTCTGTATATATTTTCGTTATTTAGCTAATATTTTGTAATTAAGCTAAATAAATAATTAAACATTCATGTATAAATACCTTAAATATCAATTCAGTAATTTTTATATTAATTCTTAGGAAAGATAAATATGAGTAAGACAATCTCTAAATGAGTATAACTTGTAGTATAGCTAGAACATGAATATATATAACTATAATATAAACATAGATTTATAGATAACTATGAATTACTATATGAGAATCTCAAAGTTTGGAGCAACCTAAGAGGATAATTAGATCAATTATATCACAATGAAATACAAATAGTGGCCATTAACCCCTAGAGAAATGTTACAAATAAAATTTAATGTTGGAGACTTTGTACTAAATTTATATTATTAGTAAAGGAAAAGGAAAAGAGAAATAAGGTTTCTAGACTATCTAACTTAAAAAGTCTCCAGCTGAGTTATTTCTGCTTTATCAGGTCCTTGATTCTCCATGGGTCCTGGTTCATTTCACAAGGTGGCCAGCAGGGGCCCCAGGAATACATAAGCACATGGTTGGACCAGACAAATTAATTTAGCCAAGGAGCAGGCTTGAGTTCAAGAAGGGACCAGAACTTGAGACCAAGTTCCTGTATTCCCAGGCAGGCATGATCCTACCCCCCAGAGCCAATGCCATTTGCCAGAGATGGTTTACATAAAAAAAGCACAGGGATGGTTGAGAGAGAACTTTCACAAGCCTAAAAAATGGCAAAGAGAGTCAGCCCACTTCATACACTGCTTTTTCAAGCTCAGTCAATATCCTTCCCCAACATCCTCCATTTGGCCAAGGTATCACATCAGTTTCCACACATCACATCCCTTGACTTCCACCAGTCTGGAATCCAGTCTGGCAAATTAAGACACATGACTGTGATTGCTATAATATAAGATTTTGGGGATCTGATAGTCTACTAGATATTTAATTCACACATAAGGAGGCTGCATATTGTCTTAGAAGATCAACAAATAACATTGATCATGTTTAATTTATTTTTATTTGTTTTGTTAAATATTTCCCTATTATATTTTTTCCTAATTGATCCTGTATTTGGCCATGTGCTTTTCATGTTTGATACCTCTAACTGAGATAATTCTCTTTAGAATATCTCCAGCAAATGACTGCTTATCATTTTAAGATTATTTCTCTTTTTGTTTTGATCACTGGAATGTTATTATTTGTTTTGTTTTATTTTGTCTAAATCAAGTAATCTGAAGCAACAGTGCACTGCGAGGGAGTCAAAGGAGATGGACTATTCTAGATGTGTAAAACAGCTGCCACCACCTTCAGCATCTAAATAACCACCTCCCCATGGCTTCAGTGAAGATAGATCACTGAAAAAAAACAATTCTTAGAAAGCCTTAACATCTCTGCCACCACCAATACGTATCACCAAGTAACTATGACTAATGAGTAGGTCTAAAATTCAGCCAATTAGATTGATGGATAGGTATATTCAAGGGTCCTGTGAACAATAGCAAAACAAAGAGGAGTTGCCTTGCTTGCAGAACAGTGCATCTACTTCCTGCTTGGTTCCCAAAGGCAGAGTCCAAGGAAAGCAATATGCATGGAGATGTGATCAATCAACTTCCTCTGTAGGAAGTTATAGTACCTTATTCCTTAGCAGTCATAACTAGAGAAAACCCATTCATGTGCTTCTCATCTAGGCTCTTGGCATTGTCAAATAGTTCAATTATTTATATATAATTTATTTATATATACAATATATGTTTTTATTAATGTAAATTAACTCAAAGACGATGCCTTATAATGGGTTGCATTGCTGTGTTGCTATATCTATAGGACCATAGTACTGTTAGTTCTTTCATTTTGCACTTGACCTGTAGGTGAAACCTCCTTTATGTTCTCTTTCCCTCTAGAATGTGATCTCCTGGTAGACAGCATTCTCTTATTTTCTTTGTATCACCAGTTGCAAAGTAAATTTTTAATAACTATTCTTCATTCATTCATTAATCCATTCTTTTATAGGTCATTTCCTCTCTCTGATCTCATTTCTGTTACCTAAAAACTGAGGATATCATACTAGATGCTCTCAAAGTCAAATGATCACCTATATTTTTACAAGCATGTCCATGTTTTTCTCTGTAATTCCCTCCTTTTGTCCACATATTTATCAATATTTTCCCCACCTGCAGCTGCCCTCTGGTCACCTTCAGTTTCTTTTCTTTTCTTTGGAATTAGAGTTCACCTCACCTAATGTTCTGCATCCTGATATTATAACCCTTCTACTTCTGGCTTCCCTTCCCCAGGGTTGGAATGATATTGTTTGTTTTCTAACAAGAAAACCTCAGAATTCCAGCAATTACAGTAACAGTCTGCAATCTGAAGGTGGTGGAAGCCGAAAGGAAATTAACCAACCTGCCAAGAACAAATGAAAAACAACCTCAGAGAAACCAGACAAAAAGAACACAATAAGGACAAAATATGCTGTTCTTCAGGCTGATAGCCCTATCACCAACCACACTTTTTGTTGGTAACCAGGAATATTTATCTTCTGCTTCACGGTAGGAGAGTCAGGATCTCATTCCAAGATCAGAGACACAATGAAGTCAGCAAAAGATTCTGTTATACAGACTTTTTTCCTGACCTTTCCTTATGACAATGAATAAAGGAGACCAGTTAAAACTACACAAGTAAAATCTCAGTGAAAATGGAAGGAAGTGCAAAAGCCATTTTATTGGAAGGGGGGGGTGACTATTCACTGATATCACAGGCACATTTCCTAGTTTGAAGTCCTTGAGTCACTCTGCCTTGGGTTTCTCCTTTACTGACTTTGATACAAGAGGTTGTGTCCAAGCTGCATGTCTAATAAAGAGCCAGTTTCTTTCCACAAGGTCATTTGGCTGAAATAAAATACAATAAATAACAAAACCATAAAGAGTTTGGAGGGAAATCAAATTATGAAGTGGCTCCTTTCAGGGCCAAATATTTTCAATTGAGGATCTAATAGCAAAGATGTGCTAAGAGAACTAATGGGGAGATCCTACAGGTTCTTCTGGAAGAGCAGGGAGCAAGAAGGGCCTCAATGTGAGCGAGAAAGGGAGTTAGCAATTCCATAGGATATATTTGAAAATTGGTCAGGATGAAGTGTTGCTTTTCCTTTTAAGTGGCTGACTTTGGGGGAGTGTCAAGGGTGGTTATTTGTAGTGCATTGTGAACAGATGTTTCCCTGTGGATTCCTAGAATAGGATTATGAAGGGTTGTGAACCAATGTAAAAGGACTGATGTAGTGTGAAATTAGAGTTGTAAGTGATTAACAAAATGGAAAGGTTCTGCCCTATAACTGTTAAATGACCTTGCTAGACTCTATATTCCATGGTGATATGCAAATATTAACAGCTTATAAGTAGCTAAGCATTTCAGATAGACATCTTCTGCAAACTGTCCCGATTTCATTTCATGCAGGGGTATACAATGGAACCTAGCATTACTGATATATGTATTTACCATTTGTCCATCCTTTTAATCCCTTTCTGGGTTAATTCTATGTAGTCATAGCTCTTTAGAGGCAGACATATTTCTCCTCTTTCTTGTGAGTCACTACCTGCTTTACTGAGATTTGTTTTTCCTTAAACCAGATAACCTTATTTGTAGAAGTTTATGGCTCAGTCAAAAGAAAATGGTCTCAGAACCACATCATTTCCTTTATGTGCATTTCTCATCAAAATGTTCTGATAATATAGAAAGGATAATACTTGAATTGAGATGTAGCTTGGGAAGAACCCTTGAGGAGGAGAATATAGTAGATAAGCACTGGGTTTTGCAAGAGGGAAGCCCAGGCTTTATTAAAAAAAAAAATGCGAACATTTTTTCAATTGTGTCCAACACACTCTGACCCTATTTTAGGTTTTCTTAGCAAAGAGAGTGGAGTGGTTTGACAATTGCTTCCTGATAGGGGGAAAGTTAATATTGATATGAACCTCCTTTTGGATCCCCCCAAAACAAAATTTTATTTTAAAGCAGATCTCTTATGAACCTCTGAACCATATCTCTCTAAGGCTGTTAGTAGAGCCTTCCCTCCTCTTGTCTACCATGCTAGGAGATGTTGTACACGGGTATTCTTGGCATCTGGAAGACCTACCTCTTGTCTGGCCTGAGGTCTGAGTCTGCCAATTAAAGAATCTTGTTAAAGGGATGTCATGAAAAGTATAAATCAACCTAGAGGACAGGAGATAGTTTGCTTCCTTTGGAATGATGAACTTAGTAGGAGATGATTAAGAGATAGTCACAGGTGGCCTGGGATTTTCTCTTTCTCTGACCCATTTTTCTGTTATTTAATAAATAATTAATAAAGTAAGATGCAAACTCCAGAGAATTTTAATAATAGTATACCTATTTTTTCTCTAATAGCTACTTACTAAACACTGGCAAAATATCTTAATTTTTGTGCCTAAGTTTCCTCATCTGTAAAATGATGGGGCTGAATATGTTGGTCACTAAGGTTACTTCTACCTCTCAGTTTATAAAGCTATGATCTCTAATCTGACATTCAATGTCCCCTATAATCAATTAGCACTTGACCTTTCCAATTTTATCTCCCATTATTCTCATCCATGTGTTTTATGCTCCAACCATTGCTTAAGAATCATCTCAGATGCAAATAGCATTACCCTAATTTAAGCTTTTATCACTTTTTGCTTGGAATAATGCATTAGCCTCCTAATTTATTGCCCTGAATCCAATCTCTCTCCTCCCCAATTTATCATCTCAGAGTCCACAAAGTACTAATGTGACATATCCAAAATACAATTCAAGCCATTGGTATTTCCACAATCAACATTACTTTTTGTGGGCTCCAGTGGATGAAATACCACATGAACTCCTTAGCTTGGCACAGAAAATCTTCACAATCTGCTTCCTGTCTATCTTTCAAGTTCTATGGCATGTTATTTCCCTCCATTCCATCTGCCTTTGGGATAAATAGGATTGGATTGTGCAGTGCCTTATATTTATCAGCAAATCAATGAGTATTTGTGTATGATATGATAATGATGATGATGATAATGATTTAAGTTACAAAATAGAACAGAATTATATAAATACATAATGTATATTATATTCACTATAAAAAAGAAGGTAAAATCAGAAGCAAAGTATTTTGACACATCTGTTACAGATGGAAATATTGAAGTAGAGAAATTTGCTTTAAAAATGTTACAAGTGATTTGAGAGACAGAATTTTAGATTTTAGACCCTCCAAAAGCCATTTTCTCTAACTCATACGTGAGCAAGCATCCCATCTACAACATACTTGGCATTTAGCTATTTAGCAGAAGCTAAGTAATTCAAAATAATTTTAAAAAGGTAAATGGGGTCAAATGCCTAGAGTTACATAGAAAGGAAACATCTGAAGTCAGATTTGAACTCAGCTTCTCCCAAACTAACACTTGATTGACTGTGCCCCCTAATTCCCCTATTAATATTATTTTAACACAATGAGAATTTTTCCCTGTGAACCCACTTTACTTACCTATATGAAAGTCATATTTTACCTTTTATGCATTATAAAATTTGCTAAAATGCAGATATACTAGTTACTATTAAATTATTTAAATATTAAATAATATACCATAATAAACAGAATTATAAATGAAAGGTAAAGTTAATGATAAAGTATGCACAGTACTCTACAGTAAATTTAACTTAGATGTGCAGGATGTTGCCCCTTTTCAACCCATTGCCTCTATCCTTCACCACTAGTGGATGACTGCATTTTTTTTTCTTTTATGAAGCTATGGAGAAATATTTGGACAGTGATTCTCTCTCTCTCTCTCTCTCAAATATTAAACAATAAAAAGCAATATTATTCTCAAGTAGTTTGTGAACTTTTATAAACCTTGAAATAGATGAATTGATATTTTCAATATTAAGAGAAAAATCACTGAAATAATAAAATGTTTCTATCAACTATTTTCTTGTGAATGCTTTGTTTTTTTTTGTTTGTTTGTTTGACCTTGGGTTCAGAAGCTTCCTTTCCTCCTTTTGCAGCCTTTGTGACTAGCAGTTCAATCAGTTCCCCTTTTCAATTCTCCATGAGATTCAACTAACTCTTCCACAACATTTTCATCTACTTCTAGCTCCAATTCTTGTGTTAATTTTACAATCTTGTTACTCACTTCATTGAATATTTAATCTCTGACAAATCCATAAAAATCAGGAATGACCTTCAGGCACATTTCCCCCCCAACTCTCTTCATGCATGTCTTTGTTACTTATTCCAATACTCTAGTAGCAATATTTTGGATTTCACTTTATAAATGATAAGACTTCCAGAAATCTCTCATTGTTAAGTCATTTGCTGTTGATTCATTTTTCAATAGTGTCAGACTCTTCATGACCCTATTTTAGGTTTTCATGGTAGAGATACTGGAGTGGTCTGACATTTACTTCTCTACCTCATTTTAGAAATTCATATCTATATCCAAAGCTGCAATTGCTTGGGCAAATGTAGTACATAAATAAAAGGTCTTGAATTTCATAATCACTTTTTAATCCATAAGATGTCATAATAGAATAATGAAGTAGTATTAGGGACAAGGTAGACCATTTTAATATTTTCATTAAAATCATCTACTTCAGGAGGGTGACCAAGGGCAGTATGCAAAATAACTAGAATTTTGAAAGGGATTTTATTATCATTACATAACTTCTTCTTCTTTTTTTTTTTTTAAATAACCCTTACCTTCCATCTTGGAGTCAATACTGTGTATTGGCTCCAAGGCAGAAGAGTGGTAAGGGCAGGCAATGGGGGTTAAGTGATTTGCCCAGGGTCACACAGCTGGGAAGTGTTTGAGGCTGGATTTGAACCTAGGACCTCCCGTCTCTAGGCCTGGCTCTCAATCCACTGAGCTACCCAGCTGCCCCCTCATTACATAACTTCTTAACTTGGAGATGAAGCAGTGCACAAATTATTGTACAAGGATGATAAGGGTTATCCAAGCCTTAGGGATAGTGAAATAATGCAAAGGTCTGTTTGCTCCACTGATTCTTTTCAATGCTCTTTGAGATTTTCTGAATGAAACATACAAACAGAAACAACTAATTTTTGAAAGATTTCTATCCTAGTGTAGATTTTTTTTCCTTCATCAATATGTAAGTTTGAAATGTCATTCTTTGATGAAACAATCTAGTTTTGTCTACATTGAAAATGCGCCCCAGCATGTAGGGTCCTTCATCTAATATTTTTTTTGCAGGAACTCTGAGAATTTCATTTTGCTTCCATACCTGTACTAGAAGCCTCTCCAGACACTTGTATATTACGAAAATTTGCAAAAGTTTTACATCTTGGAAATCAAGCACTATTTGCTGTAAATATACATGTTCTATGATATTTTAACTTTAAATCTTGATTTTTTTAATTGTCATCTATCTTAAAGGAATTTTCTTCTGAGTTTGGTCTTTATCCTCAAAGTTAATAGTGTTCCATCTCTAGAATAGCACCTTCTCTTTGTTTCCACATATAAGTCAACTTCATGAAAGTACTACCTTTTACATGCTTCTTTATCTAGGCAACATCCTTCACTATTCTGTTCACTGTCAACAGTACATGATTAAATTCATATAGTATTTATAACAATTTTGATCTCTTTCATATATTCTCATTATTTTTCTTTCTAAACATATTGATTTACACTTACCAGATGGTTTACTTTTACCTTCAACATCACATTTGCTGCCATGGAGAAAATATAATAATCAACACTGAACTCTGTGACAGGCCTACTAGTCCTCATTAGTTGAAGACATATAAAGACTAGCTTAGAGAAGTTTTGCAATTTCCCACCACTATTTGTGCTGCCCACATCATATCACATCTTACTGTAAAGTATCTGCTTTGGGTAAGGATTGAAAAATTTTGGAATGCTGATTTTTTTTTCAGATTTTAGAGTAGAATTTGCATAATGTGAATTTATATGAAGTGATAACTGTCTATAATTGGTCACTCATATAATAGTGAGCCAAGTGAATAAGAAGTAAAGTTGAGCTGACATGTAAGAATTGTCAACAAGTTTTTCTATATTGAAAAATTCCACAATTTATATCCTGAAAGAGATGACAGAATAAAAACTTCTCTGGATATTATAGCCAAATTCCAGAGTTCCCAAGCCCAGGGGAAAATACTAGAAGCAGCCAGAAGGAGACATGGAACCACATCAGAATTACACAGGACCTATCAGCTTATACATTACAGAAGGCTTGGAATATGATATTTCATGAAGGCAAAAGATCTAGGAATATAACCAAGACTTACCTGTGCAGTGAAACTGAGTACATTCCTTAAAGGGAAAAATGTATATTTAATGAAATAGAGGAATTTGAGATATTCCTGATGAAAAGACCAGAATAGAAGAGAAAATTTGTTGTCCAAAGACACAAGAGAGGTATAAAAAGGTAAATAGGAACAAGAGAATTTAAGGGATTCAATAAGATCAGACTGCTTAATCTCTTACATGGTAAGATAATACTTATAACTCTTGGGAAATGTATAATTATTAGAGAAAATAGAAAGATATATAAACAGAATGCATAGGAATGAGTTTAAATTGAATTCCTGATGAAAATGATGAAGTCATGGAAAACAGGTAGGCTGGAAATAATGATACTAAGACAATGATACTAAGACAAATAATGTTAAGGAGATAACAGATCTAAGGGACCTCTACAAGACTCTAGATAAGTGTACTCTATTCTTGGCATCCAAGATTAACCCTTTGTACAGATATTGATATAGTCATTTCATATTGTTGTACCTTGCCATCCATTAGACGCTAAATACTTTGACAATAGGGACTGATTTATACAACCTTACCTTGTGTCCCTACCACTTATTGCAGTGCCTGGCCTACTGGACAGTTAATAAATGCTAGTTAACTGATTTACTATCAATTCCTAGATCAACTACTTCATGCTCTTATTTTGGAGATGAGCAAAATGATGCTAAAAAGTTTCCTTATCCATAAAAAAGGGAATAATAACATTTGATTTCTTATATTATTCATTTTTCTTCCTTTTCTCTTTTACCCTCAAATACATTTATTAAACCTATATATAAGTGTACATAATATTATATAAACAAGATACTATTATAAGCACCATGTAAACAAAGATAAAGACAAATCACCACAGTCAAGGAATTTCTAAATGTCAACTATGGAACATGAGGTCCCATATTTCAATTGCAGGTAAAAAGATCTTTCTTTCACAAGAATCATAAAATAAATTAAGAAGCACAGTTGGGATTAGAACCTAACTCTCCATATTTGTTCAGTAAACACATTTCAGAAATACTTGAAAGTAATAACATTTTAAAAACTATGCTCATGTGGTTATGAAAGTGTCAGATTTTGCAGTTTTGGACACTAGTAGCAATGTGGACAGAGCTTTGACAATGTGCTGGACCCCAAAAGTCATTTCTACAGTTACTGAGGACAGCTGGGCACAATCTGTTTCCAACTTTTCCTTCCTTTCTTATGCCTCCTTTTTGACAGATTTTCAATTTATCTAGTCCTTATGAAATGCTGTGCAGCTCCTTTCAATACTTTGTTTTTTTTTCAAAAGTTAAAATGCCTTGAATGATGTGCCAATACTTTGTGAACCTCCTTTGGAATTATCTCAGAGAATTCATAACCAGGGAATATCTCTTTCTATCTGTAGCTCCTTGTGATATTATTGATTTGGAAACAGACATCTTAGGAAAATTAAAATGAGGCAGGGAAAGAAAGAGGAGGTAGAGATAAGGAAGAGAGATAGAGGGAAAAGGGAAAGGAAGATAAAGGGAAAGGCGGATAGGAAAAGAGAGAGAAGAAAAGATAGGAAGGGAGAGAGAATGAGAGAGAGCTTATGGGGGAGGAGGAAAGAAGAGGGAAGAAAGGAAAGAGTATAGGAGGTAAGAGGAAAGAGAAAGACAATCATAGAGACAAACAGAGGCAGAGAGGCACAGAAAGAGAGAGAGAGAGACAGAGAGCAAGAGGCAGAGAAGGAAGGAGGGAGAGAAGGAGAGAGAGCATCCTAATCATTTTATTTGTTTATTGGCTTTAGTTGAAAACAATATAATTTAATTAATTAAATCTCTCATCAGTAGCCAACATGGCAGAATACAAGGAGGACCAAAATGAATTTTCACAATACTCCCTTCCAAAGAACTTTAAAATAATTTCTCATATCAAATTTTGGAATAGCAGAAACAACAAAAGTTCTGAGGATTACATCTTCTAGCCTAAGACAACTTAGGAAACCCCAAAGAGAGGTCTATAAAAGTGTGGTGTGCCCAGGCCCAGGTCCTGGTAAAAGCACCACTGGTAAGCCTTGGAGGTGGGTGTGACAATAATGGCAGTGACAGCAGTGACAGCAGCTTTGGAAGTTCTTAGTGAGATGATAAATGAGTCAGATAACTAATCTGAAAGAGATTTCAGGGAAATCTTTATTGCCCATTAGAAGTTCTGGATCACAATTCTAGAATGAGGAGAAGTACTTCTGATCAGTCATCAGGGAGCAAGGGACTTGGTCACACAGTCCTAAAGCCAACATGAACACTAGCATTTGTGGCTTCAGAGAAGAGCAGTGACCCTTCCTGGATAAATACCAGAGCACAGACAAGGATGGTAGTAACCACAACTCTAACAGGATAGTGAGGTGAAAAAAACTCAACTCTAATATAACTTCAAAAATAAGAAATAAGTTATAAAAATGAGCAAAAAGAAACAAAGGAGCACTTAGCCATAAAATGCTACCACAGTGGCAGGAAATATCAAGACACAAACTTAGAAGAAGTCAGGATTGTGAAAACAGGTACAAACAAAGCCTCAAATTAAAATGCTGAGATCAGAATTGACCTATGGTGGGGGGTGGGGAACAGGTACAAAAGATGACCAAGAAGAAAATAATTCCTTAAAATTAGAATTGGACAAATAGAAGCTAATGAGTCAATGAGACTACAAGAAAAAAAAAGAAATATCAAATGAATATAAAAAATAGAAGAAAACATGAAATATTTCATTAGTCAAACAACTGAGCTGGAAAATAGATCTAAGAGAGATAAGATAAGAATTTTTAGACTAGATATAAGTGGATCTTTTTCTTAAATAATTAGAAACATCTAACTAAAATAATCAGCAAGTATTATTTGTAATGATGATAAGCTAGAAGCCTTCACAATAAGATCAGGAGTGAAACAAAGACTCCCATTATCACTAATAATATTTAAAATTCTATTAGAAATTCAAGCAATAGCAATAAGAGAAGAAAAATAAATGGAAGGAATGGTATGAAGGTATTTATGGAAAGTCCTAGAGCTTAGCAAAATAACAGGATATAAAATAAGATTTCACAAATGATCACTATTTCTAAATATCTCTTACAAAGCCCTGCAAGAAGAAATATAAATGTATACTTCATTTAAAATAACTATAGACAGAATAAAATAAATCTGCCTGCCAAAAAAAACCAGGAACTATATGAGCATAATTACAAAACACTTTTTATACAAATTAAAGTCAAATTTAAATAATTGGAGAAATATTAATTGTTCATTGGTAGGTAAAGCCAATATAATTAAAATAACAAGCCCACCTAATTTAATCTACTTATTCAATGCCATTTCAATTAAATTAGCAAAATGTATTTTACTGAGATAGAAAAGATAATATAAAAATTCATTTGGAAGAATAGTAGGCCAATAAAATCAAAGGAATTATTAAAAAATATATAAAGATGGGGCAGCTGGGTAGCTCAGTGGATTGAGAGTCAGGCCTAGAGACGGGAGGTCAGTCCTAGGTTCAAATCTGGCCTCAGACACTTCCCAGCTGTGTGACCCTGGGCAAGTCACTTGACCCCCATTGCCCACCCTTACCACTCTTCTGCCTTGGAGCCAATAAGCAGTATTGACTTCAAGACGGAAGGTAAGGGTTTTTAAAAAATAATAATAAAGGAAAGAGATCTAGAGGTACCAAATTTTAACCTTATTATAAAGCAGAAATTATAAAGTAGGTACTGACTAAGAAATAGAGAGATTCAACAGAACAGACATATAGGAACAGAAGTAAAGGATTATAATAACTATATCTGACAAAATAAATATTCAAATTTTGGAGAAAATAACTCTTTTGTTTGTAAAATTGTTGGGAAAACTAGAAAGCAATTTGGCAGAAAGTAGGTATAGACCAATCAAATAGCATTTACCAAGATAAGATCAAAATGGATATATAACCTTGACATAAAGGGAGATATTAGGAAATTAGATAAAGAACAAATATTTTAACTGTGACGTTTATGAACAGGAGAGGAATTTATGAATAAACAGGAGATAGAAAACATCGTGAGATATAAAATGGATGATGGTAAACACACAGAATTAAAAAATAACTAATAAAACTTATGGCCAAGATTAGATAAGCAAAAAATTGAGAATGAAATTACAGTTTCTCTGGCAGACAACTCATGTCTCAAATGAATACAGAATTTTGTCAAATTTATAAGAATGTAAGGCATTACCCAAATGAAAAATAGTCAAAAGATATGAACAGAGTATTTTGAGATAAAGAAATTTAATCCATATATAGTCTTATAAAATGTCCTAAATTATATTAATTAGAGAAATGCAAATGAAAAAAATTTAGACATATAATCTCATACCTATCAGATTTGCTAATATGTTAATAGCACAAAATTTACAAATGTAGGAGGAGGTGTAGAAAAATGGGGAACTAATACACTGTTTGTGGAACTATGAAGTGATCCAAATATTTTGGAGAGCAATGTAGAATTAATCAAAGTGTTATAAAATCATTTATACCCTTCAACCCCAAAATATCACTATTAAGTTTATTTCCTAAGGTGTCTAAGGAAAATGGAAAAGAACTTCAGTGTTATAAAATATTTATAGCAGCTGCCTTTGTGGTATTAAAAAAGTGGAAATTGAGAAGATACTCATCTGTCTTTAAGTTAAAATAATTTTACTTACTTTAATAGTATTTTATATTTTCAAGTAACCCATAATGTCTTTGTATATTTTCTATGACAGAGTTAATTGTCTTTGGACCTATTCTTATTTAAATGGGGGGAAGAAGGAGACTAAATGATCTTCAATGATTTTCCCAAAGCATATCCTATGACAATGGCCAGTCAAATTTGTCCTGCCTACGAAAAAGGGTTTGGAAAGGTTGAAATTTACTCATGAGCATAATGTTGGGCCAACCACTAATAGTAGGTGGTACATTGGATATGGTTCTGGGTCTGGGGGTCAGGAAGATAAGTTCAAAAGATTTTTACTATCTATATGACACAAGGCAAGTATTTTGCTTCTGCTTGCTTCATATTCCTCAACTGTAAAATAGGGTTAGGGACAGCAATTAGTCAATCAATAATTTATTGTAAATCAATTTATTAAGCACCTGTTATGTGCCAGGTAATGTCCTAAGCCCTGGAAATACTAAAAGAGGGAAAAGACAAGACCATCTCTTAAGAAGTTTACAATCTAATAAGGGTGATTGCCCCTTTCCTTTGCACCTATTCTTTGATATTTATTGACTCTAGATAAAGGGACTTTCCTTGTACCCAGTGCCAGAGGAACAAGAATAATGAAGACCTAATCCTGACTTTACCTGCTGCTTGCCAAAAGTTGTCTTCTTGAGAAAACCAAATAAGTTACTTATTGGGGTATTGGGTCTCCCATGACTAGAATTATTCACATAAAAGTTCTTTGATAACCTTATCCATCAGGGTGTTGTAGAGGAATCTTCTACATAGGGTGGAGGGTAGAAATAGATCAGTAGTTCTTGACCTGGGATATATAAACTTGCTTTAAAACAATGGTAAGAATATTTCATTAAAATTGGTATATATAAATATAAATATTATATATGTATATACACATTTAATTCATGCATTTAAAGACATTATAGTTAGCAAGGGACCACAAAATTTCCTAGATGACGAAGGGGTTCTATGACCCCCCAAAAATTTTTTTAAAAGCCCTGGATCAGATAATCTCTAAAATCCCTTTCTAATGTAAAATTCAGAGATGTTTCTTTCTCTGAACATTCATTGCAAACAGTCTCTGTGTGTGTGTATGTATATCAAAGCTTAGAAATTCAGTCACCTTTGAAATGTAAGTAGCAGACCACTGAATATATTTCTTGAATCCCCATTAAAAAATAATAAAAATCAATGATGGCTATTTTACTCTGAAGATTAGGACCAAAAGCATTTCTGAGAATTGCCTATTGACTGGGTGACTGGAGAAAATTGAGATGCCTCATTGAGATCTGGTAGTCACCGGAATGCTGAGGAGCTAGAATTCACTGAGGAGAAGGGAATCAGTCTCTCCGCATCATGTTTGCTAAGTTCTAACAAAATTCTCTATGAACTTTCAATTACGGTGAAATCAGGTAATCAAAGATGTCCTGAATTTTGGTCAGGGGAATTTTATAAACAATCATGCATAACTCTAAATATGTTATCACCAATGAACTCAAGTTTCTGCTGAATAGGTGGGCAGAACTATATTAAAGTGTTGTCTGTGTGTTTTTTTTTTTTAAACCTGGGATAAGTAGTACAAACCTGTTTCTCAGGTGAGGGGTTTTAGAACAAAGTAGAATTGGAGGATGAACTCAGTAAGCCAGTCATCAAGTAGATGCATGTTTTAAATAATATTTAAAATTTTTGAGCTTTGGTATTTCTATTACTAAACATTGATATTAGAAATGGCCTAATAAAAGTGAACCCCTCAAGCAAATGTTTGATTATTATGTGGGGGAAGTTTGCCCTAACCCCCCTTTCTTGGGTAGCACAGGTGACATGAGTCTATTTTACCTGCCTCACCTGTGTCACCCATATCTGTGTATGTGAGCATGAACTTGGCCCTGAGCCTAAATTTGACCTGAATGTGAAAAAGAGGATAAAAGGGACTAAGCAGGAAGTGTTGGATCTCTCTGTCTCTGGTGTCCTGCAAAGGAAGCTGTTGCTGTGGGTGCTGCTGGACCAGCCACATCGAAAGCTAGCCTAGCCCTTAATCTCTATCTATTTCTCTTCTTTTACCTATCTAAGTGATTCTAATAAACTTTATTAAAATCTAAGGACCAGAGTCCTAATTTTGTTAATAACAGTTATCCCCAGCTCCTAGTTATGGCTTTGCAGGCAGGTACGACCAAAAAGTTAAGGTAAAAGTGAAAACCTTTATAAGTGGCAGGAATACACCACTCTGAGAGATGCAGTTATGTGGACCTGGTGAGAATACTGGGGTTAGAATCAGAAGAATTAGTTAAAATTTGGGAGTGCTATTTGATTTGCTAAAGCTATCTCACTAGTATGGCCTTCACTTTCCTTTTTGTTAAAATGGGGTAATGATACTTTCTATTTATATAAATCTTTTGGTCAGGTCATAGACAGTATTTGAAATATTTACTTCACGAGGTGATTACAATGATCATTTGAAGGATTGAATGTAAAAAAAACAAAAACAAAAAAACTGTGTACCCAAGAAAACATCATTTAAATATTAGCTACTGAATCATTAGTCTTGATAAGAAGTAGTGCTCTGATTTCTAGTCCTCTTGGAATAATGAACATAGACATTCTATTTTTTTTTATTTTTAATACATGTTGATACAGTTTTTAATAATCATTTTCTGGCATTATGTGATCTATCTTCTCTTTCTCCTCAACCCTCAAGGCGGTAAATGATGTAATATAGGTTGTACATGTATTACTGTATAACATATATTTCCAAATTCATCATGTTGTAAAAGACGACAAATATTTACACTAAAAAATTCATGGAGGAAATAAAATGAAGAATGTTATATTTCAATATACATTCAGATACCATCAGTTCCTTCTATTGTGGTGGATAGCCTTTTTCATCATGAGTCCCTTGGAGTGGTCTTGGATCCCTGCCTCGATAAAAGTTAAGTCATTCACATTTAATCATCACACATAATTTCAGTTACCATGTGCAACATTCTCCTGACTCTGCTCATTTTATTCTGATTCACTTTAAGTCTTTCAAGACTTTTTGTTTGTGATCATCTCATTCATCATTTCTTATGGAACAATAGTATTGCATTATAATCATATACCACAACTTGCTTAGTCTTTCCTCAACTGATTGACATCCCTTTAGTTTCCAGTTCTTTGCCACCAAAAAAAGAGGTACTAGAAATACTTTTATACAAGTAGGTCCTTTTTCTCTCTCTTGAATCTCTTTCAAATACAAAGCTAGTAATAGCCTTGCTAGGTCAAAGGGTATGCACAGTTTTATGACTCTGGGTATGGTTCCAAATTCTCTCTAGTATGGTTGAAATGACAGTTTCACCAAAAGTATCTTAGTGCCCCAATTTTGCCACATCCCTTCCTACATTTGTCATTTTAATTTTTTGTCATATTAGCCAGCCTGATATGTCTGAGGTGGTACCTCAGAATTGCTCTAATTTGCATTTTTAATTAAGAGTGATTTGGGAGTATTTTTTATGATTAAAGATAGCTTTAATTTATTCATCTGAGAATTTTCTTTTTATAGCCATTGACCACTTGTCAAATGTAGCATGCTTTGTATTCTTTGCATTTGTAAATTTGACATAACTTTTAACAACAAAGCAAGGATCTAGGACAACTAAAGAAACTCATAAGAAAAAAGGCTATCCACTGATATAAAAGGAACAGATAGAGTCCAAATGCAGATTGAATCATACAATAGTTCATTTTATTTTCTCCATAGATTTTTCTCTAGGATAAGCAAATATGTTTTCTTTCAGAACTTGACAAACAAGGAAATGTGTGTTATAAGACAGTATATGTGTAACCTATGTCATTTTATCCATATTCTTGGGAAGGGAAAATGTTCAGGAGGGGGAAAAAGAGAGAGGAAGATCTGGGGGCATAACTACTCTGAGAATTTGTTTTTTTTTGGACAAGCATATGTATTATAATTTATTAAATATTTATAAAATCATATTATACTATTATGTTACACATTTCATATGAGTATATATAAAAATACAAATGGTAACTAAAACAATTGACTTAGTTCCCTATATATTTGAGAAGTTTGTCAGAGAAACATGCTATGAATTTTTCTCCAGTTTTTTGTTTCCCTTCTAATCTTGGTTTCAATGATTTCATTCATGCAGAAACATTTAAATTTAATTCAGTAAAAATATTTACATACATACATCTCATAATGGTCTCTATGACTATTTTAGACATATTTTTCTTCCCTTATTCATAGATCTGACAGGCAAACTATTCTATGCTTGTCTAATTTGTTTATGATCTCACTTTTTAATTCTAAATCATGTATCTAATTTGATTCTACCTTGGTATAACATAAAGTATTGGTTTGGACCTTGTTTCTGCTATATTGTTTCCTAGCAGTTTTTGACAAATACTAAGTTCTTCCTCCAAAAGCTTGGATCTCCAGGTTTAGCAGAGGCCAGGTAAATATGGTAATTTAATACTGTATATTGGGTCCCTAATTTATTCCATTGATCCACTGCTCTACTTCTTGGCTAGCACCAGATTGTTTTGATGGTTACTACTTTATAAAAGAGTTTGAGATCTGGTTTAGCTAAACCACCTTCCTTCACATTTTTTTCATTAATTCTCTTTATATTCTTGGCTTTTTGTTCTTCTAGATGAATTTTATTATTTTTTTCCAGGTCTATGAAATAATTTTGGGTGAGTTTGATCATTATAGCCCAGAATACGTGAGCTAATTTAAATTGAATTGTCATTTTAATTATATTGGTTGGTCCTAGCCATGAACAACTAATATTTTCCCAACTGACTTTATATGTGTGACTATTTTATGGGCATATGAGTTCTGGAAGAATCTCCTATGATTGATGAGTTTCATCATGATTGATATTATCCCATTGGTTCAGTGTATATCTGTCACATAAGGTTCAGCTTCTGTTAAGTCAGAACTGGTCTTTGAAATATGTAAATTATCATTTAATAAATCCATTTCTCAGCTACAGATATTTTATTTTCTCTGGATGTCTTTCATGTGAGGAATATTCCTCTTCAACTCTGCCTATCAATTTCTCTGTTTTTCTTTGAAGTACCAATTAAAACTACATATTCTGTAATAAATCTTTCCCAACTTCTCGATTTTTGTACTTTCCCTCCAATAATTATTTCCTATTTATTCTGGGTATATATCATGTCTGTTGTAGTCACCAATTAGATTTTAAGAGTCTTGACTATCCTCTTTTTGTATCCCCTGAGCTCATCATAAAGACAGGCACACAGTAGCATTTAGAAATATTGATTGATTGATGTCACAGAGGGTCTGTAATCTGCCCTGTAGAAATGAATATTTATATTAGTGAAATTACAGATGCTTGTGATAATTATAGAGGGGTTATAAGGTCAAGGAAGACTTCAAGGGGAGGTCTCACTTTAGTTGGTCTTTGTAAGACAGGAAGGCTTTTCACTGATGGAACCTTCTTTCTTGGATGTGTGGATTTTGGAATTCACAGAATAGCTATTTACATAATTTTGGGAGTAAAAATGTATTTTTATAACTACCTTACCTAAGCCAGGGAAACAGAGGTAGGGTATACAGAGAATTGGCTAAGGCTTCTTAGGGAACTAATGAAAGAGAAATGAATTTTATATTATTTTCCCTTAGTTGTATGACTGGCTCAGAAAAGTTTAAGAATCAGTGCATAGGCATGCACAATCAGTTTGAGCAAAAGCTTAGAGCCAGGGAGCATGGAATATACTTTGATGACTTCCATTTGAGGTCCCTTCCAACCCTGGGCTTCTGTGATGTGTCTCTTCTTCTCCATGCTCTTCAATCAGTTATCCCTGGCAGAGTGAGCAGGGTGGTTGACTTTGGCCAAGGCTGCCAGAGTCTCAGGGCAATACATCAGAAAGCCTGTGAACTCCTGAGTCTCAGAAGACCTGGAAGCTTAACCCTCTTTGAAGCTTGATTTCTGTATTCAACTTCAATCACTGGTTAAAACATTCTGCTTATTTACATTATCTGTATTTATTATTCAACAAGCCCTGGAAACAGGAAAATAGGCTTAATTATTCTTATGAGTTGTTTCCAAACAATATCCACAAGTAACATCTTTTAGCAAAAATAAAAAATACTTTTTAAAATAAAATAAAAAGCATACAATTTTAAGATTTGTTCTCTATAAATAACATAGTATTTAGAGGGCCATACCTGGATTCAGGGAAACCTGAGTTCAAATCTTGTCTAAAACACCTCCTTTTTTAATATTGAGCTAAGTCACCAGGGATAGCTGGTGGCCCAGTGCATAGGGTGCAAAGCCTGGAATGAAGAAGACATCTTCCTGAGTACAAATCTGATCTCAGACATTTACTAGCTGTGTTACTCTGGGCAAGTCACTTAATCTTCTTAGCCTCAGTTTCCTCATCTGTTAAATGAGAAGGAAATGGCAAGCCACTCTTGTATATTTGCCAAGAAAAAACTAAATTGGACCTAAAAGATTTGTACATGACTAAAAAATGACTAAACAATGAAAACCACTTAAACCTCTCTTAGCTTCAGTTTCCATATTTGTAAAATGGAGCTAATCACATATACCTTATAGGCTTGTTGTGATCACATGGGATAATGTTTACATAGCATTTTGCAAAGAAAGTATTATGAAAATGTTGTTATTATTATAAATAATAATCTCAGAGGTTGTTATTTTTACTGTTGTTTTTAAAGGTAGCCCAATTCCTCATTTTACAGGTGAGGAAACTATAAGATTAGACAGTCAGTGATAATAGAGCTTGGGTTTGAACCCAGGACTTCTGAATAGAAATCAAGTTGAAATCTTATCCATCCTTCAATGCCCTATTCGAAAGTTAACTCTTATATAAAGATTTGATCTACCAGTTAGAAATAACTTTTTCTTCAAATCTTATGTCAAACTTTGATATTTACAATTTTGGAACTCATGGAATTTAGTATTAGATGTTTTTTGATGAGAAAAATTTGTCATGGGATTCAACATTTGCTAAGTACTTGATGTGCTTGCTAGAACATGTTGGTATCCTGATCTTGAGAAGTATATGCCTACTCTAGCCAAGACGAAGTAGCACATTTTAGTTCAGGAGGACATAGAAGACCTCAACACTGAGGAACTGTAGGAACTTCAAAGGGAGCAACAACAGCAAGAGAGTTTTTGTTTTGTTTTGTTTTTTTCTGGTGAGGATGATGTCTCCAAGTCATTAATCAAGGAAGAGTGTGCAGAATGGGTGGAAGTGCAAACTTTGTTGAAAATATCACCCTGATAAAGCTTTAACCAGAAGAATTATAACTTTATTAAATGACCAGACCATTTCCCACTTTAGAAGAATTTTGAAACAAAGACAAAAACTAACATCATGGAACTGGTTTCTTATGAAGCTTATACTTGATGAATCTCAAGTTCAGTTTAGTGGTGAAAAGGGATAGAAAAGAGAAAGAGAAAGAATACCAGAGAGGTAGTTGCCCTCAGATATTATGGAAGGAGACTCCTCTTCCAGTTTATAACATTTCTTCTTCCTGCCCTCCCTTTATGCCATGAATTTCTCTCAGGTAAATTTAAGTTAAAATTATTTTACTTAATCAAATTATTATTTTTTTACATTTAGGACAATATATTATTAATGTTTATTTGGTAAAATACAACCTAATATAATGCCTCACAAAATCTGGATTTTTCTGGATTAATTTAATTTCCATTATTCCTTATAGGAAAATTCATTTGGTACTCAATTTTTTTGATACTCAATCTTCCTTCTGGAATGAATTAATTATGAATTCCAAGGTAGCACTGTATAGCATTTTATTTTTCATTCTCTATTGTCTATTATAGGTATTTGTGTATGTATGTCTATCTATATATGTGTATCTAATCTCTCTCCTCCCCCTCTCCATTCCCTTCCCCTTCTCCCATTCCCTTTTGTAAGGAGTTCTTCCATAGATTGCATGCTGTAATACATTTAGAACTGGATTTGGAGACATCTGACCTAGTTGGGTACCTTGTTCTGCTACTTACTCCCTGCATCATTTCAAGAAAGTCATTCAGCATCTCTGAATCTTAGTGTATTCCTCTGTAACTAGGGTTGTTTGACTTCCAACTTTAAGTGTATGATCCTAGATTTCCAAACATAGTCAATATCTTTTAGTCTAATTAGTGTCCCAAACATATCTCCCATACTTTGTTATCCTATTTTTTGGTTATGTCATTTCATACACCTAGAACAGTGATGGACAAATTATATCCCGTGGGCCATATGTGGGCCCCTGAAATGTTTTATCCTGCTGTGGGACATTATTCCTAATCTGATGAATACAATGAGTAGGATACAATATAATAAAACTTCGAAAGAGTTGCCTTAGAAACAGACTGACAGATGAGCATTCCCTTTCCTTTGGCCCCCTCTTTAAGAAGTTTGCCCATCACAGACCTAGGATATTCTCCTGCTTCATTTCCACTATCTCACCTGTTGAACTCTTATCCATCCTTCATTGTTCACTTTACAAGTCATTTCTTCTATGAAGCCTTGATTGACTTCATAGACATTAAATATTTTAGCATAATTTTTAAGTAGCAAATGACTGGAAACAAAGTAAATATGAATTAGTTATAGAATGTCTAAAGTAATGATGGTACACAAATGTTAAGGAATTTATTGTTCCATGACAAATAATCAAATTATTTCCAGAATTAATATGGAGGAAGCATAAGAAGATTGTATGAATGTATGGAAAGTAAAATCTGTAGAAGTAGGAAAATAACAATGTTAGAAATGGAAACTAATACAACAATAATAACAGAAATGAAACAGAATGCTATGGAGTAAGAATTTACTTCCTCCTTTCTTTTTATAAGGTGAGATCCTGAAAATAGAACACTGAATATAATGTAGAACTTGGTTGAAGTACCAGTTTTTTGAAGTGGGCCTTTTCTCTCTCTTTTAATTAAAAAATCATGACAAAAGAAAAAGTTTGGGCATCATCCTACAGGAAATTATACAAGAGAACTGCCCTGACATTCTCGAACAAGAAGGAAAAGTGGAAATTGAAAGAATCCACAGATCACCTCTTACATTTAATCATGACTGATAACTTCCAGGAATATTATAGCCAAATTCAAAACCTACCATACCAAGGGAAAAAATATTAAAAGCTGCTAAAAAGAAGTCATTCATATAATAGGGAACCACAGTTAGGATAACACAGGATCTGGCAACATCTACACTGAAGGACCAGAAGGCATGAAATATAATATTCTAGAAAGCAAGAGAGCTGGGTCTACAACCACGAATTAACTATCCAGCAAAACTGCCTACATTCTTGCAGGGGGAAAGTATTGTTATTCAACAAAATGAAAGATTTCCAAGCATTCACAAAGAAAAAAACTGGACTTAAACAGAGAGTTTGCTGCTCAAACACAGACTCAAGAGAAGCATCATAAGGTAATTAAGAGAGTGGGGGGAAAAGAAAACACCTTTTCTTTAAGGGACCCAATAAGCTCAATTGACTTATACCCTTCCTTATAAGAAAAGAAGATATTGATAACTTTTAAAAATTGTTATTATCAACAGGGTAAATGAAGAAGTATACTTAGAAGGAACAGGGACAAACTGTATAGGATGAAATGTCAAGCGATATACACACACACACACACACACACACATATATATATATATAACTAGAGGTAAAAAAAGGAGATAATATTAAGAGAAATGGGAAAACAGATGAAATGGAGTAAATTTATATGTCCTTTTACTTTAAAAAACCCTTCTTTTTCATCTTTGACTCAATACTGTGGATTGGTCCCAAAGCAGAAGAATGGTAAGGACTAGCCAGTAGGGGTTCAAGTGACTTGGCAAGAGTCACATAGCTCTGAAATGCCTGACTCCAGATTTGAACCAAGGACCTCCAGTCTCTAGATCTGGCTTTCAATCCACTGAGCCACCTAGTTGTCCACTCTTTCCCTTTTAAAAATATTTATTCAAAGTGATGACTTTCTTGAAATGGGGAGAGGAAGAGGTATTTTTGAGACATATTTATATGATGTAAAAACTAAAGATACAGATGATTCACTTTTAATTAAAATATTAAAATGCCTGTTGAAAGTAAGAGTTGAATCACTAAATTTGGAGAGAGGGAACATAGAACCTAAATAGGTAGAAATTATATTCTAGCTCTTCTGCTTATCACCTACAGAATCAAACCCAAGTCATGTATTCTCCTGGAGGCTCTGTTTCATCATATATTAAATGAGATAGTGAATGTAATGGTTCAGTTGCATTCTAAAAACATTAATTAATCTTATTACATGCATAGTACATAGTAGACAATTGCCAAGTATTTCTTAATTGAAGGTCTTGCTATACTCTGGATTCTTGGGATAAAAAATTAAAAAACAAAAATAAAAAATTCCTGCCTTCAGTGAGTTTATACTTTACATGATCTCTCTCCTTCCTGGTAACTTCTAAAGCATTTTAGCCTGTGGACTTTGAGGCTTTTCTAAATTTCTGATTGCAGAAAGGAAGGTCAACACCATAGTTGACTGATTTATACCTGCCACTGGGTTTTATTTCTGGCTTAGGCATCTAGCTTGCTTAGCCATTTGACACCTGGTCTTTAGCCAGCTTTGTGGGCAGTCACTGGCAGCTGCTATGGTGGGCTATGCTGTGAGTAGTATTTGTTTTCTAATTCTATAAACATCTTTGTAATGCACTTTGTATTTATTTAGCATATTATGCCAAAGTGTTTTGAAGCAGTCAATTATGCAATTCACAAAGCATCTCCAAAAATCTGCCTTTCTCCCATTTCTCTAAAAGTTCAATATGAAGAAACCAAGATTCAGACACTGAATCCTCAGTGTCTAGTACTGCCTTCAAGCCATAGTGCAGTGGTCTCTTCCTCCTGACAAATTGGTGAAAATATATCACAAGATAGAGAAAATGGGGAATGAAAATAGAGCTATATCTGAAGATACTAAAATATGGGGCAAGAATGCAGGATGGTATTGGGGAAAGACAAAACTGCTATTGGGGTGATCATCACTAGTTGACAGAACAGGCAGCTGCCAAATAGATGATAGTGTAGGCTTTAGACTTCACCTTTACCATCAATATGGGGGAGCTAGGTTCTGGAAGAATGAATATGATATTAGGAATACCAAAATTCAAATCCTGCCTCAGGCATTTTGCTAATTATATGAGGGGAAGTGACTTAATAGTTCTCACCTCAATTTCTTCATCTGTAAAACTGGGATAATAAAAGTACCTAAACCCAGAGATTTTGGAAGGAATAAATGAAAAAAAAATTGTGAAGGACTTTGAAAATGTTAAAACAATATATAAATACTAGCTAAAATTATGCCCATGTGAGGCTCTCATGTGAACTGCTTGAACTCAAGTTAAATATGTGAAAGATATTCCATTCCTTTGAGAACTTTGGCTGTATTTCTACAATACAGTCTACATCTTCATTTCTTACCTACAAAAAAAAGTTGGTAAGAGGCAATAGGCAAAGGGCAAAGCAGTGACAAAAAACAAAGATGAAGAGTCACGATATTTGTATTTCCCTTTTGTCTAAGATTTTAGAATGTATAGCAAATTCTATGGCTGGCAACAATAGAGGAGGCTAGCATACAGTCTGGGCAAGGGAGTAACATATGTGATGTTATGGCAAAAGGCTGATGGAAAATTATTAATCACAAGTATAGGAAAGTACCATACAGAAATCATCAGGGAAGAAGCAAACCCCTCTGATTTAGAAGCCTCAGAAGCCTCAGGAAAAGATCTGATCACTCCACTGAGTTAGTTCTCTGATGAAATTTATTGCACATCTTTGAATAAATGAAAGCTCACAATTTTATCACAATTTAAGATTTACCAAGTCCTTTTCTCACAAAATTCATTTGAGATATGTACTATTGCTATTAACATTATTTTATTTCCTAGGCAACTGGACATTGTGAATATCTGGCTTCAAGTTCTCTCTCTGACAAATACTAGCTATGTAATCATGGGCAAGTTATTTAATATCTCCTGACTTCAGATAACTCTAAGGCTAAAATTAAAAATAAAAGAATCTGCCATAGAAAAACTGACAGAGTCTGAATATAGATTGAAGCATACCATTCCTCATTTTATTTTCTGCATGAATTTATTCTCTAGTGTAAAAGGTGTCTTTTTTCAAATGATGAACATGGACATATGCATTGTATGACAACACATGTACAATCCTTGGGGGTGTGGGAAAGGTGTAGGAGAGAGAGAACATGGATAAAAAAGTGTCAGAAAAATTGTATTGATGTATAAAAATTAAATTAAATTAAAAAAGAATTTGTACTGGAGAAGAAATTTCCTCATCAAAAACTTTTCAATAGAGATGAAAACACAGGTCAGGAAAAAAATTGAAATCCTCATTGCATAATCAAAGAAACTGAGGCCTAAGAATATATAATGAATATTTCCATGGTCATGGAGGCAATGTCAGAGTTAATATATGAAGCCAATTCCCTACCAATTCTTCTCTTCTTTGCCTATTTTTTGGCAAAGCCTTTGCATCCTTTCTTTTAAACTTATCAGTATAAATTTTAATAATAATTTTCTGACATTTTGTGATTCCTGTTCTTTCCCTCTCTCCTATCTTTCCTCCCTCCCCAAGACGGTAGGTAATATGATATATACTGTACATGTGCTATCATATAATATAATTTTCCATGTTCATGTTGTAAAGAAAAACACCAGAGGGAAAAAATCATGGAGAAAAAAGTACAGATTTCTATCAATTCTTAATGTTTGTACTCTCCTCACTGCAGATTTCTGTCTCTGAGTGACATTGAAATGGGGATGGGGTTGAAAAATGATTTTGGAGAATTGAAGTAATCCAGGAATACTTTACCTCAGAGAGCAGAGAGGATCCAGTGGGGAACATGATTATTGTTGTTTAGTTCTTTAAAGTTTGTCAGTGGAAAGGTAATTAAATTTATTTGGCTTTGACTCTTCCCAGAGAATTAGAAAATATTTAGGAGAGAGATTTTAGCTGAATTTAATGAAAAGCTTGTCTCTAGTTAAAACTGTCTCACACTGTAATGAGGTAGTGAGCTCCTTGTGCCCCACAGTAGTAGAGTTTGTGTAACCAATATTCAGGTAAGATGCAACATCATAATTTCCTTTATTTCTACCTGCATAAATTGGAAGAGATGACCGATGTGCTATCTTTCACCTGTGGGATAGAGCTCAAAATAAGCAGTTCTCTTGTCTTTTGCCATGAGCCCTAGGAGATAAACTCACCTTATGTTTGATGACAGGCTAATTGGGGTTGTACTAATAGCATAAGTGTTGCTTTTATGAAAGTATTTGATGCTGTCTTCCAGTAAAATTTTAATTGCATACACCATTCCAAATATCTACCACACAGATTGAAAGCTGGCCAGAGGACAGCAACAGAAGAGGGAGTCATACTAGCAATATGTTAATTTTCAAAAGGTATCTTAACAGAATTCTCTGAGGATTTCTAATCATATTCTTTATCACTATTAATTATTTGGAAAAAGGGAAAAACATTAGAATAAAGAAATAATTAATGTATTATATATAAATATAAAATGATGTAAAATAATATACAATGTGTAAAATTATATATCATACATATATAAGCTTTTCAGTCCATCAATTTGCCAGGAATAAACTAGAATCTAGATGAATAAGTGGCCCAAATTGTATTTCTCCTGATCCCCTGGCTCCTTCATTTTGCTACAGGATCCCTATGGGCTCAGTCACACAGAAACATTAGATCATATCCAGGATATAAGACAAGTGTGACTTATTTTGAACATATATTGTTACTGCTGTATTGGGCACTTATTTTTCAGATCCCTCATCTCTTTCCTGGTTTCTCTTCCCAGAACAGATTGTCTTGGGTTCCATCTTCCTAAAATCTGCTATTTAATTCCTTGTATTTTGGTCTCTTGTCACTTATCTTGGTTCCATCCCTTTTGCACACTGCTAACTCTTAATTATCCAGTGATAACTGCCTGCATCTTCCTTTCTTTAATTATTCCCTAGAATCTGGGCTTCTTATCTATGTGGGGTGTAATAAGGGAATAAAGCAAGTAGATGGGGTTTGTGGGTCCCTAAGTCAATAGGTGGGAAAGGAGGGTACAATGACGGAGGTAGTAGATTGAGGTGATAGGAGAGATATAAGGGAACAGCTGAGTTTAGGGAAATATAGGATGATGAAGTATAATGAGCAGCAAGGGGAGAGGATGAGATAGTTGGGCAGGCAGCTGCAACTGGGTACAGACTTGAGACAGAGGACACTGAAGGGAAACAGGCTGAATCCTTCCAGGTAGGAAGGGCACTTCTACAGACAAAAGGTTGGGGCCAGTCAGAAATGGTTTGAAAATAACTAGAGAGCTTTCTAGTCAGTTTCTCAGATTCACAAAGACAGAGTCCCAAGGCTCTTCCCTGTGAGGTATTATTATCATTCTTGCACCTGCCTTTTAGGACACCACCTTCCTCTTTGTGCCTCATTCAACTGAATTCAATAAAAATAAAGAGAGAAACCAGGGATAGGAAAACTGAAGTGGTTGTAGAATACATTTGAATAGTAAAGTGCCCAGATTTTTCTATTGGTGAAAAGAACATGCTAATGAAGATAAGGTCAAAAATTTAGTTGCTCTGAGGTATCACCTCACACCTAGCAGATTGGCTAAAATGAGAGAAGGGGAGAGTAATGAATGCTGGAGGGGATGTGGCAAAAGTGGGACATTAATGCATTGCTGGTGGAGTTGTGAACTGATTCAACCATTCTGGCTGGCAATTTGGAACCATGCTCAAAGGGCTCTAAAAGAATGCCTGCCCTTTGATCCAGCCATACCATTGTTGGGTTTGTACCCCAAAGAGATCATAGATAAACAGACTTGTACGAAAATATTTATAGCTGTGCTTTTTGTGGTGGCAAAGAACTGGAAAAGGAGGGTATGTCCTTCAATTGGGGAATGGCTGAACAAACTGTGGTATATGCGGGTGATGGAATACTATTGTGCTAAAAGGATTAATAAACTGGAGGAGTTCCAGGCGAACTGGAAAGACCTCCAGGCACTGATGCAGAGCGAAAGGAGCAGAGCCAGAAGAACATTGTACACAGAAACTGATATACTGTGGTAAAATTGAATGTAATGGACCTCTGTACCAGCAGCAATGCAATGACCCAGGACAATTCTGAGGGATTTATGGTAAAGAACGCTGCCCACATTCAGAGGAAGGACTGCAGGAGAGGAAACATATAAGAAAAACAACTGCTTGAACGCATGGGTTGGGGTGGACATGATTGGGGATGTGGACTCGAAACTACCACATCAATGCAACTACCAACAATTTGGAAATAGGTCTTGATCAAGGACACATGACAAAACCAGTGGAAATGTGCATTGGCCATGGGTGGGGGGAGTGCGGGGGGTGAAGGGGAAAGTAGGAGCATGAATCATGTAACCATGTTAAAAATGAATATTAATAAATGTT
>NC_058132.1:104535838-104588606 GCF_016433145.1 Gracilinanus agilis
CAGAGCCAGAAGAACATTGTACACAGAGACTGATATACTGTGGTAAAATCGAATGTAATGGACCTCTGTACCAGCAGCAATACAATGACCCAGGACAATTTTGAGGGATTTATGGTAAAGAACGCTAGCCACATTCAGAGGAAGGACTGCAGGAGAGGAAACATATAAGAAAAACAACTGCTTGAACGCATGGGTTGGGGTGGACATGATTGGGGATGTGGACTCGAAACTACCACATCAATGCAACTACCAACAATTTGGAAATAGGTCTTGATCAAGGACACATGACAAAACCAGTGGAAATGTGCATCAGCCATGGGTGGGGGGAGTGCGGGGGGTGAAGGGGAAAGTAGGAGCATGAATCATGTAACCATGTTAAAAATGAATATTAATAAATGTTCAAATTAAAAAAAAATTTAGTTGCTGTGAGGATTGATCACTTTCTCTCTAGTTAATGGTGACCTTAGCTATATATCTTACAAAAATGGGACAATAGAGATTAGCAAAAGAATTTGGATAGAACAGCACACAATTTTTACTGCTACTTAAAAAAAGAAATGGTGATGAAAAGTATGTTCTATTACTAAAGGAGGAGCATGAAAAAATATTTACCAAATCAAGGTAAAAGAGAAAATCCATGATTGGATGTCGCTTTCTTCCCCAGATATCATTACTTAGAAGGGAGATGGGTGATCCTCAGATTCACTCAAATACAAGAACTTTATTGGCACAATCTAGACTATAGAATTAAAGATTAATAATAAGACATAAAAGTGACTTTTGTTAACAGATGTATAAACATGAGCCCTAGAAAGGTTACTTAACTCTTCAAAGATCAAAGACATAGTAAGTGAAAAATTTGGAATTTTAGCCCAGGTACTCAGATATCAAATCTAATGCTCTTTTCATGGTATTACAACATGAGAAAGCGCAAGGAATGGTTAACACAGGAGACATGGGCCAAGATACAACAGAGAAGAGATTTGAAACAGAAGATCAGCCAGTGCCAAGATCAACAGGAGAAAGAAGAATTTCAAACACAGTACTGGGAAATTAACCATCAAGTCAAGAAGAGCGCAAAACATGACAAGAGACGGTTCATTCACAATATGACCAAAGAAGCAGAAACAGCAGCCGGGCAGGGGAACATGAAGAGGTTATACGAAATAACAAGAATTCTATCGTGAAAGAATTACAACCCTAGCAAGCCAGTGAAGACTGGCAAGACAATAACAAGTGATGCAGGGCAGAGAGCCCGATGGGCAGAACATTTCGAAGAAATCCTGAACCGACCGCCTCCACCAACTGTTCCGGACATACTACCAGCCACCGAACTGCTTCAGGTGAACACGGGCCCACCTACCAAAGTTGAGATCATCAAAGCCATCAAGACCATGAAAAATGGTAAGGCTGCAGGTCCAGACGGCATCCCCCCTGAAGCACTCAAGGCAGACCCAGAAATGTCAGCGGAGATGCTACGACCCCTCCTGCAGAAGATCTGGGAACAGGAACATGTCCCGACAGACTGGAAACTAGGCTACCTGGTGAAGCTACCCAAGAAAGGTGACCCACCCCAATGCAGCAACTGGCGAGGAATCACGCTTCTATCCGCTCCCAGCAAAATCCTGACCAGAGTAATCCTAGAAAGACTGAAGGAGGCCTCGGACAGGAAACTGAGAATAGAACAAACAGGGTTTCATCAGCACAGATCGTGCACCAACCACATCGTCACCCTAAGAATCATCATCGAACAGTCCATCGAGTGGCAGTCCCCCCTCTATATGACTTTCGTGGATTTCGAGAAGGCATTTGACAGCGTAGACAGGAACATCATCTGGAGATTGATGCCGCATTACGGGATTCCCCTGAAGCTCATCAACATCATCCAGTGGTTATATGAAGACTTTACCTGCCAGGTCATCCATAATGGGAAACGGACGACTCCCTTCACAGTGAAAACCGGAGTGAAGCAAGGCTGCATGCTTTCGCCCCTTATCTTCTTGATGGTCATAGATTGGACATGAGAAGAATTACCAAGGACAGCAATGCGGGCATTCAATGGACTCACACCAAGCAGCTCGAGGACCTTGACTTCGCAGATGACATCTGTCTCCTTTCTCACAAGCAGCAGGATGCGCAAGCCAAACTTGCACGACTCTCTGAAGAAGCGGAGAAGACTGGTCTGAAGATCAACAAGAGGAAGACCAGGTGATCACAGTCAACAGCAGACAGGACCTGCCCATCCAACTACAGGGAGAAAACATCAAGGAGACGGACCACTTCACCTATTTGGGTAGCATCGTCAGTAAGGACGGCTGAGCAGATGAGGACATCAGAAACCGAATCAACAAAGCCAGACAGGCATCAGGCATTTAACACCTTACGATCTGTCTGGATCTCCAAAGCACTGTCCCTCGTCACTAAGCTCCGAATCTTCAATAGCAACGTAAAGGCCATCCTCCTATATGGATCAGAAAGCTGGAGAGTGACGAAAGTCAACACCAACAAACTCCAGGTCTTTGTTAACAGATGTCCACGCCACATCTTGAACATCAGATGGCCTGAAAAGATCTCCAATGCTAGTCTCTGGGAAAGAACAATCCAGTATCCCATCAGTCAGGACATAAAGAAAAGTAAGTGGAGATGGATAGGACATACACTATGAAAACCGGAAGACAACGTAGCCAGACAAGAATTGAGCTGGAACCCTTCAGGGAGGAGGAAAGTCGGAAGACCGAAACAGACCTGGCGAAGATCTGCCGAAAATGAAACAAAGACCGTCGGAATTACATGGGCCCAGCTGGGGGAAGTTGCCCAGAACAGAGTCCGTTGGCGTGAGATGGTTGTGGCCCTATGCTCCTAGGGAGTCAACAGGAATAATAATAATAATAACAACTTATTATCGGTACCCTTAGTATTTTTTTAAAGAGGTGAATTATTTTTGATATGCTCTATTTTACGTCACAAAAATGTCTCCAAGAGAACCTCTAAGATAATAAATTTTCTTAAGAAAACAAATAAAAACAAAAGAGAAAAAAGAATAAAATAAACAAAATCCATCAATATGTCAATGAAGTCTGAAAATAAACATTGTGCCTTGACATCCACAAATGTCTCATCTATTCAACAGACATTTGTTGATTATCAACTTTGTGTTAGGCTTTGAGGCTAAGTGCTGAGGATTCAAAAAAATTCAAACAAGAATTGTCATTATCCTCATAAAGTTCAAAGTCTAATATGAGACTTCTACAAAGAAAGGGAGTAGAATTGTCTTTTCCTATCTCTTCTCACCCTTAAATATACAGAGTACCAGTTCCTAATTCCTTTCTACCACCTAGAGATGAAAAACTGTTTAGCAGCATGTCTAACAAGATCTCTCTGCTTTCTCAGGAATCCACTGACAAGGCATGATTTATCTGAATGGAGAGAGCCTAAAGGAAGCACACAGATTTGCACCATGGCCACAAAGAAGTAAGAGTGCCAATATATTTTTGGCAGTGATTTTTCTGGTCTTATAATTCCACTCAGAATTCGGGCTTAGGAAACAACACCAAAACCTCACTGTAATTACTTAGTTCAGCTGAAACCAGCAGTCACTATCAGATTTCCAGCATCAAGACCTCTTAAGTTGCCTCCAAGTTTGGTGGGCACAATCGGATGAGATGACTCGGTGCTGCTTTGACTACATAATTATTGACTTTCTTTATGCATTTTACACATGGCTCCTATTATGTGTGATTATAGTATGCTTATGTGTTTCACCAAATTTCATGAATTTGGTCATTTATTGGTCATACTTGTACTTGTCACATCCATGCCTGCCATGATGAATGCCAGCTGTGACAATAAATATATACATTTGAGGTAGGTTTGCTGTGAACCATGATTGCCTAGAAGGCCAAAGAAACTTGTTTCTGATGATTCAGTAAGGATTATAATAGTCTTTCTCTCCAAGATAGTTGTGAGAGCAACTGTGGAACACTGTTATTTGATGTATACTTCACTACTAAATAAGTATATGGTCAAACAGTAAAGCTAAGAGCCACAGCTGGAAACCCCAACATGTTAGGAATGCTGGGAAAAGTAACCTGGGATTTATCACTTGTTCTGTGGGTTATGGTTCCTTCCATAGGTGCTACAATAGTAACCAGAGTCAGCATCTCAGATCTGTACCTCAGAGAAAGGGAAAAAAAAATAAGTTTGACTCTAATTTGTACTCAAAATCCAGGGATAGAAACCTGTTTTTTTTTCCTTGTATGACATCAGACAAATCTTTTAATTTCTTTGGGTCTCAGTATAACCATTAAAAATATTGTAAGGACCAAAGTAGATCACCTCTAACTTCCCTTTAGCTCTTAAATCCTTTCACATTTTGATTAACTGTCCTGGAGTTAGAAAATTTCATGCGGTAGAGAACTATATGCAATAGTTGAAGTCAGTGAGTGCTCACATATTATAGAATGATTTGTGCCATCCTTCTAAAGCAAATATTTTTCACTGGCATTTTATTGTTTCTAAAATTTAACAATTTTGGCATCCATTCTCTAATACTATCTTCAACTACTCTACCTCCACAGTCTCCCAATTAACTCAGATGTCATGCCCTATTCTTCCACATGACCATAATGATACTCAAATATGATTATATGCTTGAATCTGCCTTTGCTCACTTCCATGTTTGAAAAATTTAAATTACCTTGATATGATCGATATTTCATCCTTACATGTCTCCTTATTCTTTACTCTTCTTAATCTTATTTTTTATCTCTACTGTGAACTTAAAATTCCCTCATCTCTTAGCACAATACCTAACCATCACCTCTCTTCTCAAACTTGAATCCTGATTAGAAAATTCAACTCTAATCTATTGTCTAATCTTGAATCCTTTGATCCCTTATTCTTCTGGCTTATCATTGATAATATCTTGCCAAATCATTCGCCTCTTTTATTCTTATTCATGTATTGCTGAATGAAAGTGAAAGAAATCATGGGACTATGCCCAAGGTATGCTAAATTTATGCCAGCTAACCTCAAGAGAGCCATTGATATAACAAGGCTATTCTACTTCTCCTGCATAATTGATTCCCCATCTCACTCACCATAACAGGTATTATAACCTATTCTTTTCTTGAATTTTATACTGTTCTCCTTTTTCCACCCACTATGCTGAGGAACTTTCCTTGGATACTTCACTTAAAAAGAGGCCTCCTTCTTATACTTCATCTCAATTTCATCCAACTTCAACCTGTATTAGCTCCTCCATTCCCATCTCTGTTGTAGTGGTTCTTCTGCTTACTCAGTCCAATTTTCCTATATGTGGTCTCAATCCGATCCCCTCTCATCTTCTCCAGAATATTCTCCCCAACACTATTCTTTCTGTCTCTGTCTTTTTGTTTGTCTCTGTCTCTATCTGCTTCTGCCTCTGTCTCTCTTTCATATTTTCAAACAGTCTCTGTCCACTTGTTCTTGCTAATACTATGAAGATGGAATTAATTCTCCCCTGCCCATTTTTAGATGTAATCACCAGAAATGTAAACACCCCACTTACACTTGAGTGCAGGAGGTCTCTAACCAGCATGTGCAATAGTGGATGACGAATCAGAATCGACTAACTGCCTGCCACCTGGGCAATCTTAAGCAAAGTTTAAGCTATAATTGGTACATTTAAGTGGGAGGTAAGCACAGGAAGTGACACAAAAGAAGTGCCTTTAAAAGGAGTTACAACTTCCTGTGAGCAATTCTTTTTTGGAGTTCTGAACTAGAGGTCTTTTACCTTGGACAGGATCCCGGAGGAGCTCTATCTGAGAACCTTGGACTAGTTTCTATTTTTCCTTTTGAACTACCACGTGGGTGAGTGAAAAAGACTGACTGCTTCCTGGATTTTCGGAAGGGACTAGCCTCAGGAGAGGCCTCCCCTTTGGGGAGAGACTTCGTGGCTGAAGCCCCTGCTTTATTCATCACTGGACCCTCGACTCAAGGCTGAGGCCCCTCCAGCTGAGGACTAATTAGTCCTGCCTGGGTTGAACCAGGGGCTGGAGCAAAATACTTAGTGTGTTAGGTTAGATATCTTTCTTCTCCTTTCTTACTTTCTCTCTTTCTATATTTTTAAAATAAATTGCCATAAAACAATCATTTGGAATTGATTAAATTCCTGGTGACCAAAGTCTTAAATATTTAGTGCAACCATAATTTTTTTTTACCTTTACAATACCTTCAAACATGACCAAATTTTTAATGTCTTTTTTAAACAAAATAAAATGAAATCTCATCAAATTCCTTCTTTCAGTAACCTTTCTCTATCACTTCATGCCTTTTCAGGCAATGCTATTTAAACTGCTGCTTGTTTCCTCCTTTTATCATATTCTAAACTCTCTTATTCCCAGCTTTGGACCACATCAATTAGTGGAATCTTCTTTTTCCAAAGTTCTTATTGATCTTTTAAATACCAAATCTAATGACCTCTTCTCAATCTTGACCCTTTTTTAACCTCTAAAGCATTTGAAATTGTTAAACACTTTCTCCTCCTGGACACTTTTTCCTCTATGTTTTTTCATGTTTGTCTTTCTTGGTCCTCCTATATGTTTGACCCTTTCTTCTCAGGCTCTAGTGAGCAATCTAAATACCTGTTAAGGAAATTGTATCACAGATTTAATATATTTTTTCAGAGCAGTAAAGTAGAGCAAATTGAGAGAGAAAGTTTTTCTGGAAGAAAAGATTCCATCCTAGATTAACATCAAGCATGACCTGGATCACTAGGAAGCATTCTAGTGACTTAATTTTGTCACAGAATATCTGTGGCATTTGAAGGCTATCTAATTTGATTGTTGGGTAGAATAATTTAGATGTCTTTTTGACCACCTAAATATACATATTTATATATATTTTTTCCTAATGATCCTTTTACTTTGTAAATAAATAAACTATATAAAGAATAATTAGTATAGGGTTCTATGGGGCAAAGGAAAGAAAGAGAAATTGGGAGCCAGGGCATAATAATAATGCATACTTTTCTGGGGTTCAGTGACATTCATATTAAGGCAGAATGCTTCAAAACATCTATGGCTTCACAGATGTGGTACTTTCCAGTTATTAACAAACAGTTCTTAACAAACCAGAACACTTTATTGTAGTTCAGTCACGTCCAGCCCTTTGTGATCTCATTTGGGGTTTCTTGGCAAAGATACTAAAGTGGTTTGCCATTTCCTTCTGCAGATCATTTTATAGATGAGGAAACTGAAACCAAAAGGAGTAAATGACTGGTCCAGGGACACATAGCTGGTAAGTGCTTTAGGCCAAGTCTTCCTGACTCCAGGCCTGGGACCCTATCTACTATATCACCTAGCTGCCCCCCAATCAGAATATTATAGTGACCCTAATAATACCACACATAATATATTTAATTAGAAATATTTGCAAATCACTTAGAGAAGTGTCTGGGACAAACTAAACACATAAAAATTGCTTTTTCCTTTCCCTTCCTCTTCCTGATCCATTTAATAGGTAGAAATGTAACATCTTACACTTGCTTTCACAAGTACAAAGGAGGTCGCTGGGATTCTGTAGTGAATGTGCTGGACATCTTCCTTAATGATGACAAATATATTTTATGCACATATATTTCCCTTTTATGGTTCCTTTGATATTAAATAGGTGGATTGTTGAACAAAGTTACTTCTATTGTTACATTTTTCAGGTAATATTGTCTTTTAAACATCCCCAGGAGAGAAAACTTATTCTTAGTAATCGTTAGAGGTGGAGTTTAATTCTACTGAATGAAATCGTTTGTTTTTTTTTTTTTTTATAACAAAACAAAGAAGCATATACCATGGGATCTTGTAGTCTTTCAGGCAGTTATTTGACTATAAAGATGATGTCTTTTGTAAAATAAAGTTACAAGAAGCCTCTATTCTCCTCTATTATTTTCATCAAAGATACCCTCAATGAATGTATAACTTGCTTTCATGAAGAGGCATAGAAATAATTTACACATGGAGAGTAGAACAACAGACTTTATGCTTCTTGGAAACACATAGCTGGAAAGGAAAACATGTCTACATCTTAGTCTAGTAAAGAACAAACTTTAGATCAGGGTTCCTTAAGAGTCGAGAAAATCTTTGTCAGTCTGGTGAAATGTATTGACCCATTCTCAGAATAATGTTTGTAAATAAATGATAAATGCACTAAATTTCAGTCAGAAGCTATTGAAATTAAAGATATTTTTCCCTCTATTCAAGCTCATGAACTGAGTCCTTCACTCTATCCTTTTACCTAAGTAATGGTTCCCCTTCATTATGAGTGAGAAATTTATTTCCTATAAGCTAATGTTAGAATTAGAATCCTTATACACAGTCCAGGGTTGTTCTACATGCAGCTACCATACAGAACAGAGAAACTAGTCAAAAAAGGGGGGAAAATTGGTATTAATAATGCAAAGACTATGGCCAATATATTTTACCTAGTTGATAAATCCAGTCAATTAATATTTTTCAAGTGAATACTATGTGAGAGACACTGTGCTTTGATATATCAATATGAAAGACTTTTGCCCTGACCTGAAGGGCCTACTCACATAAATATATCAAAATGAAGGCATGAAGACTTTAGATAAAAGTATAATGATTCATCAGCTGTGGTATAGAGAGGGATTTTATCCAAGGATCAGTTAGACTAGATAGTCTTAGCTTCCTACCTACTCTGAGAGATTGTGGCTCTATATCCATAGGATTTGGTTGGAGAAAAAATCTTAGCTAGTCCAGCTTCTGTATTTTGAAGGTGAAAAAAAACCTGAAATACAAGAATTTCTCAACATCAAACAGCAGTTCTGTCACTCAGAAAGTGGGATTTGAATCTAGGTCTTCTTCCACCAAATATTTAGTACTCCCATTTATCACATAGCTCTTTGACAAAAATCATGAGATATGGTAGATCTATGCTTCATGCTCTACAATTGTTCCATGTCTACCCATCATATGAGACTCCATGTTGTACTACCCACCATGGTGGGAGAATTCCTTGTGTTCTCTTAACATCTTATTCTCTTGATATCAATAGAACACTTAGTTTTCCCATTCATTCTTACACCCAATATATTTCCATGCCTTTATTTTCCTGGTCAGGGATTTTAATGGTGACTTCCTACCTCATAATTTCTTATGTCTGATATAGGGAAGTTGCTTTTTAGTAATCAATATGGCATTGTTGAAAAAAAAGAGAGACTCCAATATTGACTGTTTTGCTACTGGTTATAAGACCTTAGCTGAGTCATTTCCTTTTTCTTAGACTTATTTTTTTTTTAAATAGCTGAAATGAATTGATTGGATTAGATGACCTCAAAGGTCATTTCCTGCTCTAAATCCTATTATACTAAATGGCAGAATGCTTTTAGGAAAGGCAACTGCAGACAGTATGGTGTAATGTAAAAAGCCCAGATGTTTGACAGGTAATAAAGATGACATATGTGCCCACCCCACAAATACCATCAGCAGAGTCAGCTGTTGAATAAATATGCTGAGACTGACGAATCCAAGTTTGTAAGTGCACAGTGGAAAAAGAGTAGCAGCTGTGGTTAAGCATCAGGGATGTATTCTCATCAGTGGGCATTCTGCCTGTTGAAGCCTATAAGAACCAGTGTCAAAGTAAATGCCCTGACAGTGGCTATCTCATTGGAGCCTATGAGCTTGCAGGTTTGCTGAGATAGGATTTTTCTTTTAAATCCGATCCCCCTATCTCTCCAAGACTGGAAGTGCAATGTCCATTCACAGGCTGTGATATCACCACTGTTGACTGTTATGATTGAATCTTGATCTGCTCCATTACCTTCCTGAGCCAGGTTATTCTTCTTTACCCAGCCTGGTGGCCCCTGCACGGAGAGCTGCACTTAGTGTGGAACACAATCACCTTTAACCCTATAGTAGCTCAGAACTCCCAAGCTCTAAAGAGCCACTAGCCTCAGTCTCCTGCCATCCCCAGGAGCAGAGATTACATGTGTCCCATCATTCCTAACTATTTCCAGAGAAAAATCTGTACAGTTTTAAAACATGAAAAAAGATACAAAGAATATCCTACTTGAACTTTTTCTAGATGTTTTCCATTTCTGGCTTCAAATATGAGACTGCGCCTTTGTCAGACTCAATCTAGAGGATAGGATTTCCTTTTATTTATTGAATTGGTAAAGCCTCTAGCCTAGGTGTACAGGAGTTAGTGGGAAAAACTTTCAGAATTAGTTCCAGTTTTATCACTGATGGAGATCAAAGCTTAATGCAGGGATTCCCTAGTGTCTTAGTCTCAGCATGTCACCATGGAGGGAATAACTATAGGTTTAAAAAATCAATGGGAGAAACTGAGAGTTCATTCTCCTGACCAGTCTCTTGAACTAACTGGCTTCCTGGGCTGGGTCTTCTCTCTTATCTCTCTTGCTGCAATGGAGGATTGGATCTTTATCTAAAGTTAAAAAAAGCTAAAAAACATTTTCTATATTTCTCTCTCTACTAATAAAATGCTTATAAATCTGGTAATAAACTTCCAGTTTAATTTTTATTCATAACTATAAAAACTATTAAATATATATATTTCTGATCCAACTGGGCCAATGTTGCTGAGGTCTCCAAGTCCACTAAGGTCCATATCATAAACAGCCACATTTCAGGTATTTTAAAGTTATGAGAACAGGAGAGTTAGAGTCTGGTTTAGCTGGTTTAGTACACTGCTTGGCTATGACAAAGCTCCTGTCATTAAAAAATACTTACATTTCCTCACCTGTAAGCCCTAGAATGAAGCATAAATGGGTTGGCCTGAGTACAAACATGACTTCATTTCCAATGTGTTTGCTACGTATATATTTCAGTCTCCATGTTCTACCCAGGCATGATTGAAATCTTTCAGGGTTGAATAGAATAAGATCAGAATTTGGGATTGGACTAGAAATGCATCACAGGATTGTCTGGAGCCAAATTGTGAACGGAGGCAGTTTTCTACCAGATGATCTATTTGGTGATATGTGACAGAATCTCTTTGGACTCGGTTTTGGATTATAATGTATTTTTTAAAATGACAGCCCTGTGAGGTTGATTATTAGCCCACTTTATGAATAAATAAATCAAAGTTTGCAGATATGAAAACAAGTTGATTCAGATAATGCAAGTAGCAATGAATAAAGCTAGGATTCAAACCCAGGCCCTTTGACTCCAACCCCAGTTTTCTTTACATTATATCACACTGCCTCCACTGTTAGTCCTAGGTTATAAATGAGAAAACTTAGCTTCACTGAAATTAAATAATTTATTCAAAATTTCTCTCTAAAAGCTCTGCAATCCCCCACATGGTTTAATTCTTGGTCATGGGAGCAGCAATTGATATTAAGAAAAAACAAAATTTCTATTTTCTGGTCCAGGCTAAAGGATTTGATCCTGTGATGATAGAGATAGTGAGTTCTATGTGGAGTTCACTTACTTTGTAGCATTTAAAATTTTAACTCTAGCTTCCTCTTTAAAAACCAGAGCTGGACAGTTCCCTGAAGCCCCCTACAGCATTATTCTAGGATGAAATTGATATCTAGAAGTAATTATGGATATACTCTCATATTAAAGATATGGGTTAAATTTCATGGTAACCGGCAGAAATGGGTGCAGTGAATTCTATACTACCGGTAGTTTAGATGCTGAGGAGCAGTGATTTTGTCTGACTGCTAGCCAATGGTCATTCTTTCCCCATTTAGGCCACCATCTGGCTAATCTTTCTGCTGACTTACTGGATTCCTGCCCAGCCAGATGTGCAGCAACTCAAGTGCTGATTTTTTTTCCATTTTAACTGCCCCTAATGGAATCTAAAGTTGCTGTGAGCTTTTCCTGACTTCAGTCTCTATTAGCAATAATGCGGAGAAAAGAATTCTGTATTTCAAATTAGAACATCTATGTTATGTACTACTATTTTGGTTTTAGCAGATAAGATAATTTACCTGACTGAACCTCATTTGTCTCACCTGCATAGTGAAAATTTTGAACGAAGGAACACTAAGATTCCTTCCATTTCTCAATATGATTCTATTACCTACTATGTTTCTCCTACCAACTCTCTATGATTTCAAGGGACATGGTACTTTCATTGACTCTGGGAATTGCAATATATATTTTTAATCTTTTGTCAACAGGCAAAGGAAGGAACATGTGTGGTAGAATTAACACTATCCATGTAGTTAGAAAACATGACTGGATCCTTTGCTCTTCCTCTGCTATGTATTAAATATGTGATCTTGGTTGAGTGTCTTTACAGATCATTAACTCAGTCTCCCTATATTTAAAATTAGTATAATTCCTTGATGAATTGGACTCTCAGAGTTGGTATGAGGACTGGAGGAGATAAGTGTTTTTGTAATATAAAGCTCTGTAGATTCATAAAATATTTTTAATATTATGAGAGTCCTTTACCTATGACCAGTAAGGATCCAGTTAAGCATTTGGGAAAGGGAGGAGGCAGGACAGGGTAGTATATTAGTAAGAATCTATTTTCAAACACATGTAATAGAGATTTTCTGGTAATATTAAATATTGGAGCTGAGCCTCTTGCTTGAGAGATGATGATGTTGTACCAGATCTTGCTTGTCCCTTGATAAGAGGTAAAATAATATGAATAATTGCCTTATTTTGATAACAAGTTAAAATAATTACCATAATTCTGCACATGGGGAAGGGAAGGAATGAAAGGCACATCTAGAGTTTCCCTTAGCTTTAATCTTTCTGATATCACACATACTACATTATACATCTACCACTTTCTTTCCTTCATTAGTCTTTTGAAAGGGATGTGAATATTTACAGAAAGGGTGCAGGCTGGAGAGGGATGTGCACAGGCTGATTGCCATCTCTTGGCCAGAACTGCTAAGACACACCAGTTGTTCCCTTAATTTTTTGTCCCAATGCCAACACTGGGGATAACTGCAGTGAGTCACACAGCTGGCACTTTGGTGCCTAATTAGCCCTCATAACTCTGACTTCTCCCAACCCCCTCACTTACAGATGTTCAAAAAGAAGCTGATGAGATGCCTGAAATTCCAGAAATAATAAAATAAAGGAAAGAAAATAAGAAAAACCCTCTACATATGTGTACTTTCATCATGCACACATAGAATTAGATAATGCTTATCTTTCATAGTCCCCATTCAATGAAAGTGATAGAATATGCTGTATTGTTTGTGATTTACAGGCTTGAAAACCAGGTTGTAAGAGATCATCCTTTGAACTTCTGCATCTTAACCAATGAACTTTTAATCTTGAAGTAGTCTTATCAGTGGAATGAATTCTTCATGTTGAGAAGACCTTAGTCCATGCTAGTTTTTTTTTTTTTTTATGAAGTTTCCTAGACATGGTCACATCACTCTAAGCTCAACTACCTCTTTACCACCTGTCTTATCTTTGTCCCCCACTTTCCATGTCCACTTTATGTGTTGTTCACCCCCAGTTAGAATATAGGCTTCTTGTTATTAATTTTATTGTCATTCAGTTGTTATCAGTCATTTTTGACTCTTTATGACTCCATTTGGGATTTTCTTAGCAATGGTATTGGAGTGGTTTGCCATTTCCTTCTCCACCTCATTATAAAGATAAGGAAATTGAAACAAACAGGGTCAAGACTTGACAGCGAGTCACAAAATGAGTAAGTGAAGTTGGATTTAAATTCAGGAAGAAGAGTGTTTCTGACTCCAGGACCAGTGTTTTATCTACTTTACCACCTAGCTGCTTCTTGCTATCAGTAGTCACATGAAAAAATACTCCAAAGCTCTGTTTATTAAATAAATGGAAATTAAAACAACTTTTTTTTGAGATATTACCTCACAAAAGCAAATTGACTAACAAGTCAGAAAAGAAAAAAAGACAAATCCTGGAGGAAGGGGATGAAAAATGGGGACACCAAATGCACTGCTAGTAGAATTGTTAACTATTCCAACCATCCTGGAGAACAATTTTGAACTATGTCCAAAAGGTTATAAATGTGTGCAGACCTAGCAATATCACTATTAGATCTAAGACCAAAGAAAAGGAAAAAGGATCTATTTTTAGAAAAAAATATTTGTAGCAGCTATTTTTATGGTGAAAAAAATGAGAAATTCAGAGGATTCCATGAATTGGGGGATAGTGAAACAAGGTGTAGTATACAATTGTGATGGAATACATGGTGTTACCAGTAACTTGTTTTTCTTCATATTTGAAGAGGATCAAAATGACATCACTTTGTTGGAGGTCAGTGTTTAGTGTGATTGCCAGTGGAAGATCAGACCAACAAATACTGGGAAGTCTCTACCATTGGTCAGGGACAAATAGCCCATACAAATATTTGGGATGGATATGTCTCTAAATTTGCACATCTCACATTTCTTTTGAAGAACTGTAATTCTACTTTGCTTTTGTGTACAGATCTCTATTCTGCTCCTGGATTTTCTCTTGGAGTTGTCAGGTTGCAAACACCACACAAACCATCTCTCAGCTCTTTCTGAATCCACAATGGCTCTCCTGTATATGAGTAACTTTTAAGCAAAGGTTTAAGGAGGACTTCATCAAGAAACAGGGAGGCAATGACTAAGAGATAGATACCGTACAATCCATTTACTTTTCCTTTATAGGGATGAACAGTGGAAGCTACCTTGTTCTCTAGAAGATTTAAGTCAATTTTTGTATGAACAGTGAACCCTCCTGCCTTGTAAATCTCTGCTGGAATAGAATTAGCATTGGGCACTTTGCCACATGAGAAAAGCTTAATGGCATTTAAAAGCTCTTCTTCAGTTGAAAGTTCACCTAGAGAGGAATTAACTTCAACCTGAGGTATATACTTTTTGCTCTAAGAAATTACAAGGTGGATGGTTTCAATAAAAAAACAAAACAACCAATGAAGTCTTACATAAACTCAGACATAGTAAAACCAGGACAATACTGTCCCTATAATAGCAAAGAATTAGCTACTCTGATTAAATAAATGATTGAAGATAATTCTCAAGTATCCATGATGAAGAAATAATATTGATCTCTAGAGAGAGAATTGATGAATGATGAAAAAAGATAGAAGTATATTTTTTCATTTTATTTTTCTTATATTGTGTGCAGGAGTATTTTCCTTTGCATCATGAGTAATATGGAAACATATTTTGTATAATATATGTATTCATATTTGCCTTTTCAAGGACTAGGAGGAAGACAGGATGGAGAGAATTTAGAATTCAAAATTTTAAAATAATTAACATTAAAATATTTTAAATGTAGTTTTTAAATATTTGATGGTACAAATAAAATGTATTTAAAAAGGAATTTAAATTTGAGTGTAGGGATTATTCTATTAGGTTAACTCTGTATCCTTATTGTTTTGACTATATTGCTTTCTATCTATATCTGAATCAAGCAAATAACCATTGATATTTGTAGAGTACAGAAGATTTTCAAAAGGTAATAATCAGTCAATTAATATATATATATATATACACATACACATGTATGTATACATGTATAATGTGACTAACTCTGTTAGCTAGGTATTACTGTTCTTATTCCAAGAAAGAAACTCATAATTAACAGGAAAAAAGAAGACACAAGGAAGCTCAGGACTGGAAAGAATTTCTCAGAAGGCCTCCAATCCCACCCCTACTAGATTCTATTCCACCGTATCTCCAGTAATTGCCTAATTGGTCACTCCTTAGAAAAGTGAACTAAATAGTTCATCACTTTTAGTTTAGTTTAAAGCAATTAGATCCCAAGTTCTAACTATATTTTTCTATGGATCCCTTTAAGAGTCTGGTGAAGCCCAAGGACTTCTTTTTATAATAATGTTTTCAAATGGATAAAATGAAATAGATAGGTATGAAAAGAAAACTAAATATATTAAATAGTTGCCTAACCTTTAAAAAGTAACCCACACATCCCAGGTTTAAGATCTCCTGTTTTAGTCTAATAGTGACAGTTTACATATAAAATTAAAACCCAGAGGTTAAGTGACACCCAACATATAAAGATGTGATTCAAGCCAATGACCTCTAACTACAAGGCTTATTACATTTTACCCTACTTTCCTCTCATACAAAGGCTACAGAACCTACATGGGGTCAGAATTATAGAAATTTTTCCTTTTTAAATCAAAATAAATAATGGCACTAATATGTCATTTGGACCCACACACTGTCTGCCAGAATCTTCAAACTGACCCTTAAGGGTTGTGATCCATTTCATTACTGGATTAAAAATCTTGTAGTCCTTAAATCAGGCATCCTACAGAGAGTTTCTGTACCGCTCAGCATTATAGTTGAGCTCCTTTGGATAGACTCTAGATTGCCAGTGTTCCTTCCTAAAATGCAGTGACCATCAGTGAACATTAAAGTCCAGGCATGGACTTACCACATTATATGTCGCAATGGTCACAAAGTCAGTATGTGTAATGAATAAGACATGAATCCAGGCCTTCCTAACGTAAACGCTGACTCTCTAGCTACTACCTAATGGAGCTTCATGAAATTAAGTCCTGCCTTATGTTTGAAAGCAATTAGAACTAGCCAAATCAGCTGGGTTCTGATCCTCTGACTGTGGGAAGGGGAAGAGATGAGAAGATGAGAAGATTGTTTTGCTCAAAATGGCAATGAGGTTATGCTTGGGGTGGAGGAAAAAAAAAACATTAAGAGCAAAGAAGCAAGTGAGGTCTCCCAAGCCTCTCCTATGAATGTGGCTCTCACACACTTGGTGTTCCCCTGCTGTCTCTAATCAACCATTTAAAGATATAACTTATAGTTAATTAACATGCAATAACTTTCTTCCTTCCACTTCCTAAATTGAATGCTCATTAGGGGACCTACTCTAAGACAGTTAATAAGTCTGCCATGTTACAAGATGATTCTGCATCCATTAGCATGCTACTCTTGGTTATCTATAAGTTAAACTACAATGCTGGATAAGAAAAATTTGAAGCCAACACTATGAAAGCCTCCTTGTGTCTTTGAAAGTTAGGCAAAAACCCCCTCTCAGAAATATACTATTTAAACCCAGATGGCACAAAAGTGAGGCTGATCCTCAAATCTCTTGCCTGGGGGTTCTAAAACATTTTTATGTCATCGGTCCCTTTGGAAGTCAGATGAAGGCTATGAACTTCTTAAAATTATATTTTAAAATGTGCGAAATAAAATATATATGATAACAAGAATTAAAATAGCACCTAGGTGGTACAGTGGATAAGAGGCCTAGACTTGAAATGAGTCAAAGGAGCAAAAGCCTCAAAGAATGCTGAAATGAATTACTCCTTGTCAGCAAAAAGTGATGTTTTGATTGTACCAATGAAGGTGATCTGACCAAAGTTATATGGATTTATTAATAAAATGAGAGGTGGGGGGAAATATTTCCTTTAAGGTAAGATCAGATCCCAGATTTCAGCCCAGCAGGGTCCCTTCCATGCTGGCTGCTGCTTGCCAAGTAAAAGGGAGTTAATCTGTTTAAAAGCTGAATTAAAGAGCCCCTCTCCTTACTGAGTTGCCTTTTAAACTCCACTAGTTCCTCTCTTCATGGTTGCATATTGACACTCACGCTGATGCCAGGGAATGCCAGGCCTTTAGATATGACATTACTCTGTAACACCCACAGATGGGATACTGAGGGATAGAGTTAATTTACTTCACATAATGCCCCCTTCTGATTCTTTGCAAGAGTAGCATGTTAAGTCTCCTCACTCTTGTTTTTCTAGGACATTAAAATATTGGGTCTCCTCAATGAATGATTCCACATATAAATTCAATAACAGTGATGTGATCCTATGGCAGGGGTGCCACATATGACACATAAAGTGCTCTCTATGGGCATGTGGCTGTCCTTCCCCCATTCACCCCCACCCCACCCCAAGTTTATTACTAGAAAGGTAGAGCGACCCTGGTGGAGATATTCCTCTCCCCCTCTCCACCATGCCTGATAACATTTTTTCACATTTTCCTCTCCTCTGCTTGGCAGCCCAAAGGGAGTGCACAGGGGTAGAATGGGTACCTCACAGGTGGCAGAGCTGAAAGGGAGTAGAAAGCACTGGCTACACCCCTCCCTCTCTTTACACTAGCTAAGTACATTCCTCATTCATGTGCCCCTCCACCCAGGGGCCCAATGGAGTGCTTCCTCCCATCCTTGTATGTGTGTGTGTGTGTGTATGTGGGGGGCTCAGGGCACACCCAGCATGTGAGAGGAGCAGGGAACAGCACCTGGTTTCTGGGGTGGGGGGTGGTGGGAGGGCATGGCACTTGGCCTGAGGAATGTGGTAGTAGTAGCACCCAGCACTCCATCTCTAAATGACTCATCATCACTGGTCTATACTTTTAGGATTTTCTCAGTTGGGGGTCTAAAAATGGAAAATATATCGAACACTTCAAGGAGTGAGTTTTAACAATTTTGGGGATAAAAGAGAAAGAGAGAAAAAAATAATTGATAGGCACATTGATAAAAGTAGATTAGGGGCACTCCCCTTTGGCAAAAGAGTTTACAATCAGGATAAATGGCAGGCTTAACCCTCTCTCAGTTCAGTTCATTATTTCCAAAAGTTCACTCTGAATCTCCTAATGTAGTGTGTGATTTCTGCAAGCATTTTTATAGCATCTTCTCTAGAAGATCTACTTTCCTGGTCCAGGTATTGATTGTCTTTTCCTAAAATTACTTTAAAAGATCTCAAACTTTGAATTTTAGGATAATTAAACAACCCTTTCTTAGGGTTTATATATATATATATATATATATATATATATACATATATATATATACATATACAATTGACACAGAATGCATGGCTAAGCTATAAGGTATACGAATCAATTCTTCTAAAAACAAGAGGAGATAGAAAAAATAAATTAAATTATATATTTAAATCATATATGTATAAAATATAATTATATCAAGGCATTTCACAATCAGCACATGGTCAATGGACAAAAATAGGCAATTTTCATATGATTAAATCAAAATAATCAACAAGTACGTGAAAAGGTGTTCTAAATCCTTCCTGATTAGAGAAATGCAAATAAAAATAACTCTGAGGTACCACCTTAGACCTAGCAGACTGACCAATATGACAGCAAAGGAAAGTGATAAATATTGGAGCAGATATAGCAAAATTGGGACACAAATACACTGTTGGTGGAGTTGTGAATTGGTCCAACCTTTCTTGAGAGCAATTTGGAACTATGCTCAAAGGGCTTTTAAAGAATGCCTACCCTTTGACCCAGTCATACCACTAATGGGTTTGTACCCCAAAGAGATAATAAGGAAAAAGACTCATACAAAAAATATTTATAGTTATACTCTTTATGGTGGCAAAAAATTGGAAAATGAGGAGGTGTCCATTGATTGGGGAACGACTGAACAAATTTTGGTGTCTGATGGTGATGGAATATTATTGTTCTAAAAGGAATAATAAATTGGAGGAATTCCATGTGAACTGGAAAGACTTCCAGGAAATGATGCAGAGTGAAAGGATGAGAACCAGGAGAACATTGTACACAGACACTGATACATTATGGCACAATCGAATGTAATAGGCTTTTCTACTAGCAGCAATGCAATGATCCAGGACAATCCAGAGGAAGTTATGAGAAAGAACGCTATCCATATCCAGAGAAAGAACTGTGGGAGTAGAAAGGCAGAAGAAAACACATGATTGATAACATAGTTCAATGGGGATATGACTAGGATTTTGATGTTAAAAGATCATTCTTTTACAAATATGAAAAACATGGAAATAGGTTTTGAACAATGATACATATATGACCCAGTAGAATTGCTTGTCATCTCCAGGGGGAAGAGGGAAAAGAGGGGTGGGGATCATGAATCATATAGCCATGGAAAAATATTCTAAATTTAAAAGAAAGAAAAAAATGTGATCATAAATTAAAATCATAACATGTTCTTGATTCACCATCAAGGTTCAATTGAGATAGCTTATATATTACAAGCATGCAGTTACAGCAATATTGCACTTACCCATGATCAGCCTAGACTACAGAAAATTACCATATTACTAAAAAGAAAAGGACAAAAGACTGAGGAAAAGTGGAAATATGATTCCCTAGTCTGATTTCTGTTTCAATCACAGGGATAGTAAGCCTAAGTTAAAACTAGAGATATGTTAGTCACATATAAAGACAGGAAATAGTGAAGTCCAACACCATCACTTGCCAAACAGCCATTTCACCAAATCCTCTGGGACAGAGCCTCTGACTTGGCATAGATCCTCACCAACCCCCAACGATTGTTGGTCTCCTTCACTTTTGCTCCTTTACCCTGATCATGTACCTGCCTTTGATTCATGTTTAAAGAAAGGCAAAGGTCCATTGAGTGGTAGATATATGGGTGACAATGTAAGGTGGAACTTCACTATTCCATTCTCTACTGCAACATTTATTTATATTCAGGTAAAGCTAGAAAACACAAAGGATGGGACACATAAATACATATAAGACCAGAAACTTTCACTGTTTCCTTCAGAAACTTGGTATGATGAATTAACTCTTAAGATACTAAAAGGTATATGGCTGACAATGAACTTTAAATTATACTAGGGATCTGAATGATGGAAGAAGGACAAATGGAATGTTTTGTTATTCCTTTTCAGATCAGTTCTAATGGTGAGAGGCAATATGAAGTACAGGTTTAGTAGCTGGTTATAAAGTAGGGAAGGGATTCAAGTTCTGCTTGATATATATTTTGACTGTGTACTATTAGGGAAGTCATCTAACCTTTTAGTAACCTCAAAAAAGCTTTCTAAGGCATAAGCTATAAAGAACATGTATTCATTTGGAGGGTTTCCTCACCAAACATTTCCCATAAAAGTGGTGACAAACTCAAATTGAAAATTTCTATGGGCTGCATATTGACTTAGAAAAATATAAATTAACATTATTTATGTTTCATTGTCTTTTTTATCATTTTATTAAGAATTTCCCAATTATATTTTTATCTAGTTCAAGCCACATTTGGGAGTGTATGTATATGTCACCTCTCCCTTTCACCAATGAAATCATGAATTCTTCCTCTGTTCTTATTTCTATTAAGTAATTAAGGAGTTCTTCCTTAAACTGAGCTGAAATCTGCCACATGATAACTTCCAGTCATTGTTTCTAATTCCACCCTCTGGAGCCATGTAGGATAGTCCTAATAATCTCTATTACATAAAAATTAAAACATCTTATGATCTTGGGCAAAGCATATGGTCTTCTCTATCACTAACTCATGTCTTAGAACTTTATTCAAGACTGGTACATGAAGATATTAATCACCTATTATTTAATAACAAATATAATTACTCATCTTTCCCTTGTACTTTTTGCATTTAGGTTGAGTATTTTTCAAGTTTTTCAAATGATTTCTACTAAGCATTATCTAGGTGCCGAGCCACAAGGGAGACGAGAAATTACAATGTTGTCCTTCTTCTGTGGGGGTTGCACTATAGGTGTTAGGGAAATCCAGGTGGATACTGTACCTTACATATGGGGAGGACATAACTTAGGAACACTAATTCAATATAATCCATGTAGCCAAAACTGAGAAAGGTCCTATCATCATGGATGATTTTCAAGTAGTAGTAATAGATTTTTATACCTTGCCTAGTTCACTCTTGTATCTTATGGAGAGACAAGAACAAGGGTTTCCCACAGGTTTCTTCTTTCCATAAGCCTTATTAAGATCTAATTAAGAAAAGATTAATTTCCCATTTATGATAAGTAGTGCAAGTAGAGGAAGGCAGAATGCTGGGTGAGGTAGGCAGAATATCTCCACAGGATCTAAAATGGCTAAAGAGTTTCCAGGATGAGAGAGGGAATTGAAAGCATGAAGAAGCCATTGAGGAGCTATCTATGGATGGAGCAAATGTAAAACATTAGGGAGTCAGTGTGTGGGAGGGAAGATCTCAGAGTATCATTCTATTGATCCAAGTCTTTGTTAAGAGATAGAGAGAGAATGAAAGTACATGAAAAAGTGTTCTAAATCCCTCCTGATTAGACAAATGCAAATTAAAACAACTCTGAGGTAGCACCTTACACTTAACAGACTGGTCAATACTGCAGCAAAGGAAAGTGAAAAGTGTTGGAGAGGATGTGGCAAAATTGGGTCACTAAATACACTGCTGGTAGAGTTGTGAAATGGTCCAAACATTCTTAAAGGCAATCTGAAACTATGTCCAAAGGGCTTTAAAAAATGCCTACCCTATGACCCAGTCATATCATTGCAGCTTTTGTACCCCAAAGAGTTAATAAAGAAAAAGACTCATAGATAAATATTTATAGCCACACTCTTTATGGTGGCAAAAAATTGGAAAATAAGTGGGTGTCTATCAGTTGGGGAATGACTGAATAAATTGTGGCATATGATGGTGATGGAATATTATTGTGCTGAAAAGAATAATGAACTGAAGGAATTCCATGTAAACTGGAAAGACTTCCAGGAATTGATGTAGAGCAAAAGGAGCAGAATCAGAACATTGTACACAGAGACTAATACATTGTGGCACAATTGAATGTAATAGACTTTTCTACTAGCAGCAATGCAATGACCCAGGACAATCCAGAGGAACTTATGAGAAAGAACACTATCCACATTCAGAGAAAGAACTGTGGAAAAAGAAATGCAGAAGAAAAACATATGATCAATTATGTAGTTCGATAGGGATATGATTAGGGTTTTGATGTTAAAAGATCACTTTACTGCAAATATGAATAACATGGATATAGGTTTTGAACAATAATACATGTATAACCCAGGGAAACTGCATGTCAGTCTCTGGAGGGGAGAGGAAAGAGTGGCAGGAGGAATTATGTAACCATGGAAAAATATTCTAAATAAACAAAAATTTAAAAAAGAGATAGGGAATTAGCAGAAAGCTTTATTATCCATACTCTGCAATAATGGTTGACCACTGCACTGATGAGATTCTTAAGTCTTCCAGAATTGCCACTTTTATATTATTGGCATTAGAGTTTAAATCATTTTGCTATTTTTGATCATTTCATTTTGCCTAAATTCATACAAGTATGCTATGTGTGTTTGTACTTTTGTGCAAGTACTATACAAATAATGTCAGTTAATTTAAACTCAACTGGAAGTTGGTCAGTTCATTTTTGCTATGTACTCTTAATTCCTTGAATCATTGTCCTCCTGAAGCCCTACTTCACCACAACTCATTCTGTGCTATCCTTATCATCTTCCTTGACCTCTGTTACTGAACTATTGAACAGTACTAGAAAAAATAATACAACTGCCAAATTCATTCCCTAAATTTATGTTACCTAAACCAATCAAACTTTAATTTCTCTATCACAATATCTAGAACCTGCCATATAATCACATTCTCCACAGTGACTGTCTCATTCCTTCTCCTTTCCAGCACTTTGATCCAATCCTATCTACTGCTTCATCTCCCTGTTCTATACCTCGATATCCCTTTATATTTTCACCTACTTTATCCACCTTGGCTTCAGTCTCGGAAAATGCAATGGTCTGTATTTATTAAAATAATATTCCAAAATACAATCTAGTTTTGCTAAAAATTAAATGCTTTCCTATGTCCTTCTCTTTTAGAACCCATTCTTTTTTTCCTGCCACATCTCTCATCTTCTTTTATTTTACTATCTCTGTTTCCTCCCCACATACCCAGAACATCTCATCAAAAGAACAAAAGAAAACAAAATTTATGAAAAGTAAAAATAAAAATGAAAAACATTTTGATAATTTCCTAAAGCTAAAGTATTATTTCCCTTTTACCATAAACTTCCTAGAGATAGAGTCAATGATAACTTATTAAGAATTTATTAGGTGCCAGGCACTGTGTTAAGCCCTGGGATACTGAGAAAATAAGTCAATTCCTGCCCTCAATGAGCTGGCATTCTAATGGAGAAAGACAACATATGAAATGAAAATGAAAACTGGAAAGAGAAGAGGGTGGAGATTATTTGCCTCTAGAGAAGGATGAAGTCCTGTAGCTGTGAAGGGAAATGATCTGAAAAAGTGAGAATTTCATAGTTAATTTTATCTTGCTGAATGATGAGTTTCTGTAAAGCATCAAGTCCAGGAAAGCAGCTAGGTGAGAGAAGAGGTAGAAAATTCTCTGAGACTTCTCTTTAAATTGTAGAAGATGAAGGAGGTGGTTTCCAGTGTCCATTCTCTCTTCTCTTCAATCATGGTGGGTAGAGCCTTGGGTCAAGGGGTGCTAAGGAATTGTGAGTTTTAGATTTCATTTCATTTTTTAAATTTATTTAAGTATTTTTCCACGATTCCATGATTTATGTTCTTTTTCCTCCCCCTTTTCACTCCCCACTCCCTGAGTCAATAAGCAATTCCATGAAGCTATACATGTATTATCACTCAATCCTTCTCTACTCATTTTCACTCCATTCCTTCTTACCAATGTTTTGCTTTTCATCACCCCTTCCCACTTCCACCTCCCTCCAATTACCTTCCCCTTTCCTTGTCTTATTCCCCTTTTGCTTCTCTGTAGAGTAAGATATAATTCTTTGCCCCAAGGAGTACATTTGTTTTTCCCTCTCTATGCCAGTTAGAATGAGAGTAAAGTTTAAGCATTGCCTATTACCACCCTTATCCTCCCCTACCCATAATGATTTTTCATGTCTCTTTATGTAATATAATTAACCCTTCTATCTCTCCCTTCCATTTTCTCTCAGTACAATCCTCTTTTTCACACCTTGTTTTTTAATATATCATATTATATACATGCATATCATATCATATATGTTTATAATTTCATATTTCACATGTGCATACATATTATATCATCATATATGATTATACATATCATATCACCATGCTAACCTTCCTAATCACTCTTACTAAGTATATTCCTTCTATCTACTCTACGACTAACAGGAATTTTTGAGAATTACAAATATTCTCTTTCCATGTAGAAATACAAAAAATTTGACCTTAATGAGTTCCTTAAATTTTCCCTTTCTTATTTACCTTTTCAAGTTTCTCTTGGGTCTCATATTTGTACTTCAAATTTTTTGTTTAGGTTTAGCTTATTCCTCAGAAATATTTTGAAATCTTTTATCTTATTGAATGTCTGTTTTTCCCCCTGAAAGAATATACTCAGTTTTGCTGGGTATGTGACTCTGGGGTATAAAACTTAAATATTTTGCCTTCTTAAATATCATATTCTATGCCTTCTAATCCTTTAGTGTAGAAGTCTCTAGGTCATGTGTGATACTGATTTTAGCTCCATGGTATTTGGATTGTTTCTTTTTGGTTGCTTGCAGTATTTTCTTCTTGGTTTGTAGGCTCTTGAATTTTGTCATTTGAGGATTTCTTTCTGGAGGTGATCTGTGAATTCTTTCAGTTTCAATTTTATTTTCTTCTTTGAGGATATTTGGGCAATTTTATTTGATAATTTCTTGTATTATGATGTACATATATGTATATATATATGTATATATATATATATTTATTTATTTATTTTGGTCATGACTTTCAGGTGGTCCAATAATTCTTAAGTTGTCTCTCCTCAATCTAATTTCCAGGTCATTTTTTTAAATAAGAAATTTCATGTTTTCTTCTGTTTTCATTCTTTTGATTTTGTTTTATTGTTTCTTTATATCTCATGAAATCATTAGTTTCTAATTATTCAGTTCTGATCTTTAAGACCTGATTTGCCTCTGTCAGCTTTTGGGTCTCCTTCTTCATTTGGCCCATTTTGTCTTTCATTAGTTTCATTTCTCTTCTCCACTTTTCCTCTGCCTCTCTTAATTGGGTTTTAAAGTCTTTTTTGATCTCTTCCAGAAACTGTGTCCAATCCATATTTTTTTTCTTTTGGACTTCACATGTGTTTCCTTTGCTTTCACTGCCCCCTTCTATTTCTATACCTTGCTCTTTGTCTCCATAGGTGCTTTTTTGTTGTTTTCTCATTTTCCCTAACTTTTTATAGGTCATCTCTGTTTTCTGGGAAGTTATGATACACTCTTAATCTTCAATATTTCCTTGATACTACCCATAGCTTTTTTTCTGGGTTTCTGCCAGTTTCAGTCCTTCCAAGATGATAGGATGGCCTGAAGGATGTTGATCTCTGAGGGCCACCTCCCATGGCTGATTCAATTAACCCTACAAATGCTGATAGCTCAAAGACTTGTTTTAGCGTGAGCATAAGCTTTTGGTCTTACTCTGAGCTTGATCATGTCAGGCTCAAATTCTAGCCTCAGGCTTTAGGTATAAGTTTTTGGTTTTACTGTGTACTTGATCTAATCAGTCACACAATTGATTTTCCTGTCTTGGACCTAAACTTTTGTCAAAAAGATCTGGATCCCCTTTGTGTCTACCAACTACACCAAATTGAGATCTATGTCTTCACCACTGTCCCAGACTGGGATGCCTGGCTTCATTATGGGTCCACACAGATTAGCTCACTTCAGCACAGACTACCCTGGGCTGGGATTCAAGAATTCACCACAGGTTTAGAATTTCAAGGGTGGGTAGTTTGGTAGGACTTTTATTTTTCTCAGGAAGGGTATCAGGCTGTGAATGGTGGCTTGAGCTTTGGTTCCAAACCTGGAACAGCAGATGTGGGGTTAGGGAATATGGCTTGTTCTTGGCTTGTTCTTCACTCCTTACTATAGCCTCCCGCTAACTTTGCTCCCCTCTTACCCCATTGCCCCAGATGTTCACTGCCTACCTTTTGGGTTTTTCTTTTCTTGAAAGTTGTTGGTTCTTTCATTCCTATATTTGTTTTTTGGTGTTATTTTAATATTAGTTGAAGAAGATTCTCATGGTGACTTTGAATTTCTCTGCTTTACTCTGTCATCTTGTCTCTGCCCCAGGAAGTCTGATTTTATTTAATCATATAGAATGATGATGGAGGAAATAAATTCTCTGTGGTCTTAAGTGTCTGAGGGCAGATCTGAACTCAGGTCTTTCTGACTCCAGGCCCAGTACACTATCTACAGTGCTATTTAACTGCCTCCATTTTCCTCAATTATTTAATACCTAAATATTAACCCTAAATTTTTATTGAAACTGTTCTCTCAATGATTACCAATGTTCTCTCAAATTCTGAATCTAATAAAAATCTTTCAAATCTCATCTCCTTTTAACTCACTTCACCTTTTCACTTCATTAAATGATCCCCTGATACTCTCTTCTCAGTGCCTTCCAAAACCTTGACTTCTCATGGTTCTTTTCCTTGCAGTAAGACCACTGCCTATCTTCATCAATAGATCAATTTTTCCATCACATTCTTCAGTGCCTGTATTATTACTTATTTCATAGCTTTTTGTGTACATACCACATCTCCTCTACATCATTGTAAATTCCTTGATGGCAGGGATCATTTATTTATTTATTTTTATATCTCTTTATAGCACTTAACCCAGTCACATGTGAATAGTGTTATAAAATAAACCTAGAATGTAGATGTTGTATAGGAGAGGGAGAGGATGATATGAAACCTCCCTCATTTATAACAGTGCCCAGGCAGGATCCTTCAGGTCAATGGAAGATATACCTTCAGGTCCCACCTGGGGTTGATTGATAGTGTAAATGAACTCTATCAGCTTGGTAACGATTTGTCTCTGACTGTGTATCTCTCTTCCCAGAGAAGCTAGGAAATAACCACTCCAGGAAGGTACTTTAAAAGGCTTTGACTGTATTTAACAAAGATGGGGTATTGGGATTGGATAGAGGTATTTGGGAAACCCTAATTAAATTCGGTAATGATAAACCCTTAAACTGTAGGCAAGTAATGAATCAGGATGGTTAGTTCCTCTCTGGTCCAGCCTGGCCACAGCCACACCAGAGTAGGCAAACTGCTGCTTGATGTTTCAGCTTCTTCTTCTTTGCTAGATGATATGCCTGAACAGTCTTTGGGATATCCACCACTTTCCACCCTCTTCTTCTTCTCCTGCCCACTTCCCGGATCCCTCCCAGGCCCTAGGAAACCTAGATAACTAAGATGATTGATTTCCTAATATCTAAGGGCAGTAGAATCAGAAGATGATGGTCTGGGTACAGGTTGATGATGTTATCAGGAACAAACAGGAAGATCTTGCAAGGTTGAGCCCAGCAAGTCTCAATTCTCAAAAGACCAGGATCCGTAGATCCCAGGTCTCAGGTAAGGAAAGGAACCTCAGCCAAGGCTGCCAGGGTGTTTTATATCCCCCTGGGCCAACTGCTCTCTCCCCTGTCCTCACGGCCCTCTGGGAACATTCCAATATCCAACGGATCCACTGTCAATCAACAGTGTGGACTTCTGGCTCCCCAAGATTCAATATAACAATAGGAATAGATTTTTGACATATGATTTCACTATAATTCAGAATTCTCTCAAAGGCAACTTCCCTCTACAAATACAAGTTGCCATATTCTCTACTTCTTACTGTCCTAAAGAGTTTCCACATCATAGATATAGAATAGCTATTAAACAAACATCTGTTGCCCTGAAATAGATTCTACAAAATAATTTGGAAAGTATATCCATATAACTCTTTTATGACCAGAGGTGGCCTTTATTTCAGTATTCCTAATGTTATAATAGGGTCATTCCCACATCCATACCATCTCCCCTCTAACACTACCCTTTATTAGTATGTAATCACTGATACCAATAACATAGAATGAAGCTAAAACTTTATGCTATTTTTATTTTTATTTTTGTCTCCATCATGGGTGCCTCCTATTTCATTCTCCTACCTCACTTCTTGACAGTCTTGTGGGAGGAAGTGAAAGCCCAGTGAGTGACATGTTTATTTATGTACCTCATCTGGGAATATGTGAATATGAAAAGACAAGTGGCAGGGAGAGATTTCTTCAAACAGGCTTTCTGTGGCTCTTGTCAGTACCGTCTTTGGAGTTGGTTGGGTTTACAGCACCTTTAGTTATATTTGAGTGCATAATAATCTTACAGCACATTAAATATAATTTTGGAATTACATCTATCTTCCAAGCACACATCTCTTTATATTTCTTAGTAAAACTATTCATGGGGATCTCTTGACAACAGACCTGCTGCTGAGGGTTTATTAGTAGGCAGAAAATTACAAACCTGATCATCTTCTTTTCTTCAATTTCCATTGGCGATATCTTGTCATTTATTCATTCATTCATTCATCTGATATGTATTCAGTACCTTTTGTTTTCAAGGCTGTGTGGAGCACTTGTAATAGAATGATAGCCTTAGAGTCCAGAAGATCTGAATTCAAATCTAGTCTCTAATATTATTAGTTGCCTTAGGCAACTCATTAGGACTTATTTATTAAGTTATAGTTGGGTTGATTTTTTTAATCAAAAGTTGGAAGAAGAGCATTATAGGTTCATTTCTTAGTAACTCTCCTAGAAATTAGGAAAGATAAAATTCAGACTTTGTTTTCTAAAACTTTATAGTATAGTAGATGAGTATTATGGGGAAAACTAGGGGAGTTAACTTAAATATTATTTGTGGGCTCAGTGCGGTGGCTAGGAGACAGGAAGGAACAATGGGTAAGACTTTACAAGCCAGGGAACCAGGTTTAACTATAATGGGAATGATTGTTGATAGAAATGGCAGTTAAGCCTGACTAACTGTCACTCTTCCCCACCCAGCCTGGAATAACTTTAGAGTATTAAATAGACAACACGAGGACTTTAAAATACTAGGAAAACACAAGCAGAAACAGTTTAATTGTGATATGAGAGGATAGGAAAGGGCGTTAGGTAAAGCTATGACTAACTACCCAGGACTGGAGTCAAAGGGGTAAGTTCCTTAGCCAACCTGGCTTCTGCTAGGTTTTGACAGCTTGGCTAAGGACCTGAGGAAGGGGTCTTGAATTTGGGGTCTCACAACTGTTCCAGAGATGTTTTCAGGATGCCAGGAACCAACTCCTCCACAGCTGATGATCCAAAGTAATCAGGTAGGGAGAGATGTCTGCAAACTGTTCACCAGATCACAGGCCACTTCCCTACTCAGAGTTGACTTGCAGGATTGATGTCTTCTGCCTTTTCAACCTTCACCACTCTCCAAGATCCCAGGGAATCAGGGTACAACTCCACTTCCTCTGAGGTCTCCCAGGGACAGTTACAGCTTGTCCCAACCACTATGGAGTCCATCCCAGAGAGAGAGAGGCCCCCTTCCTGCTTTCCCATTCCATTTGGAATTCTCCAGCCCTTCCTGTTAGGTCTCCTAAATAATAACTAAGTAATCCTCCTCACAACATGAGGAAAGAGACAAAAATGACTAAGACTAAAGGCAATCAGATGATACATGTGGTTTGGAGTCAGGATGGCCTGACTTGAAATTTATCCTCTATTTACTAGCTTTCTCACCATGGGGAAATCACTTAACCTCTCCCCAAATTAGTTTCCTTATTTGTATAATAAAGATAAGAATAGCATCTCACTCACCAGGTTGATGCTCTGTTTCTGTCTTTAAAATCTGAGGTTGTTCTAATATGTTATGTTCTATTATAATGGGGCATACACTAGGCTAAGCATCAGGAAACCTGACTTCTTGATTGGTTTGGTGTCCCTTCTAGTGTCAATATTGTATAACTCTCTAACTGATATGTGGGTACAGGCTCCCCCTAGACAACACAACACTCCAGATTCTGTCCCGGTCAGAAAAGTACTTAAAAGGTTAATTTTTTTCTTCTATTCCTGAAAGCAAGAAGGTGACTTTGAGTCCCTCCGACTTCTCCCTTTAATCTTGATGAGCATAGATAGGCACATCCCAGCATGTTCCTGATAAATATCTTCTTTATATCCCAGATATCTGATTATCCTCTAAACTGGACAGATCACCCCCTTTTGACTTTGAGGCATAGGACATAACCATATGACCCATCTCAGGTTCCAGAGACCCAGTAACATGATGTCATCATCCTTTCTCTAGACATGCAGACCCTGTTGTCAAAAGGGTATATAAAGCCAGAATCCATCTCCTCTCAGAGTTAGTCCTTTCACGCTGTCTCTCAGCTATTTCAACATGACTTCTAAATTAATAAATTTCTCTTTTCTTTTAAAGCTAAGTTTTGGAGTCTTGTATTCTTACAAAGCGTAACCTGTCACAAACATTGAATTTTTACCATAAAGCTCTCCTGCAGCATAACTACACTGATATATACTTTCATTAGACATGGTCAGGACTGATGGATGTCAGGCATGTCCATGTACTTGATAGACTGTTCATAGATCCACCCTTCACAGAAATAGCATGATACTCATAAGCATACAGGCAACTAGAGAGTGAACTATATATTTGTACTGTATAGCCCAATTGTTAAGACAGGATCCTTTTAATTCACCTTTTAAAAATATTTCATTTTAATTGAGCTTTAATCAAGAGCACTGTGGCATGGAATAGAAAGTTTATAGCTTATACTGTTGGATCCCCACAACAACCATAAGCTAGAGGTATGGTGGCAGAATTATAAGAGGCTAAAGCTGAATTTTAGAGATCTGGGTTCAAGTCCCATCTGAATAATTCATTCACAAAACACTATGCAAATAACTTCAAGTATTTAAGTCTTTTCTTTAATTTTCTCATTTCTAATTTCTCTTGTTCCTAAAACAGATGCAATAATATTTATGCCATCTACCTCACTGAGATATTGTGAAGATTAACTTAGTTAACCAATAGAAAAAAATTTTTTTAAATTCTAAGCTGCTACTACATTAATAGGAAGTGTTGTTGTTGTCATTATGTAAGGGGTAAAATATTAAAGGATTGCACTAAATTTATAAAGGTGTGGTCACCTGGAATTATTACTCAAGACAGAATGACTTTTTATGGAACTTGGCTTACAAAAGGAAAAAGAGTGAAAGTAAGGAAATGAGAGAGAGTAGATAATTACTCTGGCCTGGTCCAAATGAGGCAGGGCTTCAAAGGCCCCAGCAAAGGGGATCCAGAAGTAAATTAAAGAAAGGTTTAATTTAAATGAGGAGGCACACAGTCAAAGGAAGAGCTAGAAATTGAACTCTGGTATTTTGCCTTCTATTCATTGTTTTTTTCCCCGCTTTTTCTGTATAGGTCTCAATCAATAGTTATGTTACCTCACTCTACATCTTGAACCCTATTTGCTGAGGCACCAAGGGATCTGGCCCTGCTCTTTAGGATATTGTGTTTAGTGAGTGAGACAACAGTTCAGAAGGAATCCACCTTAAACATGGAAGTGATAAACAAATACAGTATTTCTTTTGAAGGATGGATATGAATTAGTGGAAAAGCACTAAAGACAAACAATTATACCTACTTCATAAGTGAAGAAAGGAGGCATAGAAAGAATAAAACCTTTTATCAAAGTCACAAAGCTAAGTATCCAAGGTAGGAATAGAATATAGAGATTCTAAGTTTTAAGCCAGTATTCTTTCTTATAAATCAAATGAAAGGTTTAGATCAGACAATTTAGTAGTTATCTTCCTAGACTGACATTCTGTTGAGTATTTTATACAACATTCTCTGTTCTTTCCCTGAACCTTTCTTCCTGTCTTACCTACCATTAGCTCTTTGACCCTGTGCAAGCTGAGAAATTAGTGTCTTATTCTCTAGGTATAGTTTCAAGAAGTTAGTAATATTGTTTCCCCACCCCCATCTTTCTCCCTTCAAGACAAGATTACCTCATTTCATCCTTTTCACAGTAGATCAAAGGCTTACAGCCTATAAGTGTTTTGGGTTGGATCTTTGGGAGTTTTTTGGGGAACTTGCCTTAGGGAAGTCCAAGACTTACCTTGTCTTAGACTCTGAGGTACCCCACAATAAAATCTTAAGTCTCCCTCCCATTGTGTCTTGTCAGAGGCTTCTCCCAGGTGGTTAAGTCCTATGGCTGGAATGTATCCATTGTAAACCATCACCCTCTTCCAGGTAATCCAGCCCTGAACTCTGTCTCTTTGTATAATATTCCTGTCCTTTATTTCTGGATCAAAACCTCTGTCTCCAACCATGGTAAAAATGTCATAATCTCTTCAGGGAGGTTTGATTATATCAGGATTCTCCTATAAATAAAAGATATTAATGTAGTTTTGGGGGGCACTTGTCTTAGGTCAATGACTTGAAGCAGTGTCCCACATTTCTCTCTCTTTCTTTCTCTCAATAAAGCACTGCATTTTAAGTGATGATTCCCCTGGTCTCATTTTGAAAAGTGGCTAAAGAGGGTACATCTTGATATTTCAAGGTCCCCTTAATCTTCCACTTCACACAACCCTGAGTGGGATGGAGTCAAGAATGGTGGACACCACCACTGCAATAATTTTTATGCCTCAGTTAAGCGATATGTAAAATAGAGAGATGAAGCTCCCATTCTAGTTCAGGAATATCAACATTGTAGCCTCTCCTAGGGATTGGGCTAGGCCTTTCTATTTACCCTGTAAAAAGAAACTAATCTGATTGATTCCCAGCTACCAATAGCTACTTGTGTATCTTTGTTCTCTTCAGTAAAGTATGAAATGTCCTGGCTTACAAAAGAGAAAAAGAGGGTCTAATCAGAGAGATCTTTCTTACCCAGATTGCTAAAGGCTGCTAGAATCTCATGACTAGGCTTCATTCATCAGATGACACCCCATCCTCTCAAGGATGAAGTAATCAGAAGAGTTGAGAGCCCTTAGCTCACTTTCTCAATTATTGTCCACCAATCAGGATTGCTTTTCTCTTGTCATGGGAGGTCCCAGTAATTTGCTTTCAGGAAGACGAATCTAGATTTATAATGCCCCAGGACTCTTCCTGGACATCTTTGATCAACAAAAGATAACAGTTACCACTGCTTTATTATTTTCCATCCTAATTAATATATTGAATTTTCATAACCAGAACTTTATCTTTTGGAATGTTTTTCACCACAGGTCTTTGTTTTTAGACTTTATTCTTAGTTAAAAAAATATTGAGAATAAATTTGTCTTTCTTTAACTCTATACATCTCCTTCATTCTTCAGGATTATTCACCAATGGCTGGGTAATGACCTCTAGATTCATTGACTTCAACTCCTAAGGATAAACTAGGATTGATTTTATTATCTCCCTACTTATCTTGTATGTTGACTTCTTACTGTATTGCCACTTTTTATTTTGACCTTTTCAGCCCAAAGTTTATTCTCCTTGAAAGACAAATCAGCAAATAAATAGGTAAGCAACTCTGACATTTTATCATCATTTCATCTTTCTTTGATTATTTTCTTTTTCTCATACAAGAATCAAAAGTAAAAATGTTTTGTCCTTTTTTTGTTTCTCTAGCTTCAGGTCATTCTGAGGCTTAGCAGCTGTGAGGCTATTATGACAAGAACCTGGCATTCTTTTTCTATTCGTCCTTTTACATTTAAATTGATCTTCCATATTTATCTTTTTAAAAATATTTCTAATGGATTCCATTTGCACTCACATCAGTCTTGTTTAACAAATTTTTCCTGATCTGATTATCAGAAATGTGTTTTCCTATCATCAAAATTCCATCCTTAAGATCAAACCATCTTTCCTGAGCTAACCACACCTATAGAATTTTAAGTTATAGAATCTGAATTATCTATATATCTAGCATTTATCTCAGATTGTGCTGAGTTTCTACTCTTTTGTATCATAATTTTCACTGTGGAATGATTATTTCCTCTATGAGTTTCCCCTTTATTTCTCTAAAAGTAACTAGTTGTTGAGAAACAGGTTTAAAATTTAATTAACTTATCTGTATATCTTAAGGTTTCAAGATTGAATTATAATTTTGGCAGATCAGGAAAATATTTCATTGTCTGACTGTGGCAGAGGGAAAGTTCCATGTTTTTCTGGTTTAATTATTATTACTACACTGTACCTTTTTTCTAGGACTATATTTTCCCCAAATCCCCTATTTCCTTTTTCATTTTGGTCACCTATCATACATTGATGGAAAAAAAAAGTTTCTATCTCTGAAGATCTTTACCTAATCAGTCAATTATTTACCAAATCCTATGTCCTTTGTCTTTCAAATCTCATCCTTCTTGACTTTTCTACAGTCTATAACACTGCCAATCACTGTCGCTTCCTCTGTACTCTCCTTTCAGTTTTCATGACACATCTTCTTCAACCTTTGCTGGATCTATTATATCAATGTCACATTGTCATACTTTGGGTGTCCTTCATGGCTCTCTCTTGGGAACTATTGTCTTCTTCCTTTATCTTAGCTAGCTTGGTGAATTCATTAGTTACCAAGGTTAGAGTTATTATCTTCCTGTACATGATTCCTAGAACTAAGTATCCAGTTCTTGATTCTTGCCTGAGAATAAGTTAAAATTCACCAAATATCTTCTGGATATACTAAAATGATTGTCTTGAAACCATCTCAAATTCGAAGTGACCAAAATATAACTTGATCTTGTGTATATGTATGTGTGTATGAATTTTTTCAAACCATCATAATCTCCATTTTACAGATGGGGTAATTAAGTACTACAGATATTTTCAAGGAATTTGAAACTGTTAGAGGGACATGTTATCCAAGTTAAAAATGTGATAGGTTAAAATTAGTCTGTGAGTGGCCCCTCAGCTTCTATTCTTTGAGACTGAAATTCAAAACAATGACAACAAACAACAACAGAATATTAGAATATAATGTTAACCTTTGAAGGGACTCCATAATACTGGAAGATAGAGAACAATGTGTAAAATGTTAGATCTAAAAAGGAATTTAGACATATTTTCTCCAAAATTCTCATTTTACATATGAAGAAACTGAAGCTAAGGGAAAGCCAGAATTCTAGAGTTGGAGAGGAGCCTTAGATACCATTGAGTCCAACCTGAAGCTAAACAAGAAAAAAAAAAGAATTCCTCATACAGAATACCAAGTCAGCACTTATCCATCTTCTGGCTAAAGAATCTTATTGAGGAGAAACTGACACCTTCCTGAGGGAACCCATTCCATTTTGGGATGGTGGAGAAGAGTTTTACATAATATTTTACATAATATTACAAATAGTATATGGCAGAGCCAGAACTCAAATTCAAATCTTTTTATTGTAAGTCTGGATTTATATTCTACCATAGCTACCTCTTACATATTCAAGAAGAAAATTACCAAGTTTGGGAATAGTGGGATTCTACTTCAAATGATTACATTCAATATTTATTTATTAGAAAACAAGGTAATATATGAGGGAGTCTCCATGAGGTAGTTAAGCATATATAATTGCTTCTAAAAAGACATTAAAAATTCAAATAAAAGAAGCAACATATTAACTATTTTATACAACAATTAATATAGGTGGCAGAAAGCACCTAGAGGACAGAGGCTGTAATGAATACCTTAGAAACTCTGAATTTAAAAAGAATGCAGAGAAAAGAGAGAGATCATATGATTTTTGGTTATGACTTAGAGAATAAGAGTATAGAATAAACAGAAAAAGAAGACAGATATTGAAGAGTAAGATGAATCATTTTTAGAAAGGGGTATACAAATGAACTTTAAAAACTAATGAATAATACTAGGCAAAGTGGAAAGGAAGGAGGACTACTTGACTAATTTAGAAGATAAAAACAAGGGGTAGAAGAAATAAATAACCAGATGAAATCAATAGAGAAGAACAAATAAGCAAAGCTAAAGGGAATAGAGAAGAAGGCATTAGAGAGAGGAAAAACCGATTGGGAACAGGGTCATCTTAAAAAAAGACTAAAACAGGGGCAGCTGGGTGGTTCAGTGGATTGAGAGCCAGGCCTAGAGACTGGAGGTCCTAGGTTCAAGTCCGCCCTCGGACACTTCCAGCTGTGTGATCTTGGGCAAGTCACTTGACCCCTATCGCCCACCCTTACCATTCCTGGGCTAAGGACGGTCCCTAGCCCAGATGAAAAAGGAGGAGGGTTGGGCGTGGGGCTAGCAACCCCACCCTGTAAAAACTACATCTGCTAAAGAAACTGCAACCTAAAGTAGGGGCAGCTGGGCTAGCTCAGTGGATTAAGAGCCAGGCCTAGAGACGAAAGGTCCTAGGTTCAAATCCGGGCTCAGACACTTCCCAGCTGGGTGACCCTGAGTGACCCATTGCCTACTGGTTGTGGCCCTATGCTCCTAGAATGGAGTCCCAGGATAAAAAAAAATTATTGAAGGAACATAATATTATGTTTACAAGAGAAAAGTCTTAACTTTAAAAAGAAGACTTAGATGGGTTGTGACTTAGACTACTATAGGGAATACAAATAATAGTGAAATCACAAATCCTGTGAAATATCTAAGTAGCCACATTCATTTATTTCTTAGGTACTCCTCAACCTTGATTTTTTTGTTTGCCTTTTATAAAAACAAGCAGTAAGTGATTAGTCCAAATGGTGAACAGATTGCATTTCAGATTTTTTTAAGGGGGGTGAAAGTGGGGAGATTGAACATTTAAATAGTAAATGCATTGTGTTGGATTTCAGTTTCTTGATGTTGCTAATTCCCTGTCATTACATTGGGTATAATTGCATCTTGTGAATATGTTAAAACATGTGTTTTCCTCAGACTAAGAATAATCACAACGGGTGATTTAAACTTGTCATTTGGTAGAATGACTACAAATGGCAGAAGAATATTCCCTTAAATCTGTATTGATGCGAGGTGCACTTTTGTAACCATTCCAAACAATTATTGAGGGAGATGGCATGCTGATGACAGCCATTCTGTTCAATTTTTTGTTATCCAGATGCCACCCCCCCACACCAAAAAAAAATGACTCTAAAACAAAAAACAACCACTGGAAGTCCCTGGACTTAGTTTCTGGCCTTGTAGGGAGAGGCTATTTTCCCTAAAGTTGCATTAGGATGGTGATGGTGCTAGGGATGCACTCTGCAGGGGATTGTTCCATAGAGATATTTCCTTAGGACTGTCACTGGAATGAGAACTCTAAGCTAAGCTCCATATAAAATATACTACTCCAATAGGAAGTAAGATGCCCACTACTCAAGATACTCAGACAAAGGCTGAAGGGCCATTCATCACACATGGTTGAGGGCATTTCTGTTCAGATAAGAATCAAACTAAGTTTTCTCTGAGTTTGCTTGTAGATTTTGGATTCTGTGATTTTCCCCATAGTGGCCTAGTACCTTTGTGACAGGAAAGTAATAAGAAAAAGGATATATTTATTCAAGTATGATGATCACCGTTTGACATATGACTGTTATGATACCAAGGCAATGACTTGCTCCAAATCACAGCTGCTATGATAATTTTCAGATATGAGATTCTTATTCTGAACTCCATGTCCAATGCTTCCATTCTATGTTATTATGTGTAACACTGGAATCATAAGGGAATCTTCATAGTACATTTAGTTTAGTTCATGATTTAACATGTGTGAAGCCTTAATCTAAGATGCTGGGCTGTTTTCATCACTGGAAGTCATTATCAACTAAAGTCTTGAAATCCTGGTAAAGCTTTCTGAGAGAATCAGGTAACACACAGACCAGATTTTTTTTTTCACCTGAATGGAAAAGAATAAAAAAACCCAGTAGGGAGCAAAGACTTTTTACTCTTTCTATTCCTGGACAGTATCTAATAGTGCCTAAAGAGCTACAGTATGAAACACATCTCTCCTTTAAAACTCTGCATTTGTGTGTTTCTCTGTGAGTGTGAGTGTGAGCGCATGCATATGTGGGTATGCATGTCTTTGTGTGTCTGTCTGCCTACAGGTATTAGTATTGAGAGAGTAGCTATTTTCCCAATGCTCCTAGAAATTCTTGGTCATATTTCAATTTCCATAAAAGAAACACTGCCACTATTTGATTACCTTTGGTAAACATATATCAGTCAGGCTTGGACAAGAAAGCCTTCAATCTCAGAGGAGGTGAGGAAGGGGCATCCTTAGTGTCAAGGCAAAATCCTAATTAAGCACTAGGAAGGAGTATTTATGATGTCTTTCATCAGAAAACCCCTTCAAGTCCCATTACACTTTTGTAGATCTGTTAATCATGAAGAAGATCTTTTCATTTAAATATAAAGAGATTTTTTTCCCAGAATTTTTTTCCTTGGGAGTCAGGGAAGAAAAACATACTCCTATTCCCCCCTTTAATCAGCCAGGTCATATCAGACCTATTATGAAAAACCCTTTAAATCTTCATTTTTTTAAAACTCTGGACCAGAGGAAAAGCTTAGTTATAGGTAATCAGACCTTTTTTGGTGTATCCTCCACAATCTTGTGCAGACAAAGGACAGAGATTTTTTATTGTAATATATTTTTCCCAGATTGCATGTCAATACAATTTTCAATATGTGCTTTCTGATATTTTGCAATCCATGCTTTTTTTCTCCCTCTTACCCTCTCTTTCCCAAGATGGCAGGCATTATAGTAGAGGTTGTACATACATTATTTTATAACACACATTTCCATGTTCATCATGTAGGGAAACAAAACACATATTGCTTTCACTAGAGAAAAATTCATGGAGGAAACAGAGAATGGTATGTTTCAATTTGTACTCAGACTCTGTTCCATTATGACAAGGGATATCCTTTTTTTCTTTTTTTTCTTATGAGTTGTAGGATTAGGGAAACTGTAAGATGGCAATGAAGTCTCCCCAGTCCAAGATCAGAGGATCAGAGGAAAAGGAGGTCAACTTGACTGGATGGGAGGGGCAGGAGCCCATGAAGTACTCCTTCACCCCCCCCCCCCCCGGACCCTGTAAGCCATTGGAAATCAGTTAACACAATACTTTTCAGAGCTTGTTATGGAGGCAATTCTAGCTTGGTAACTTCTGGGCCAAGATGGTAAGTGGACTAAACCCCTTGTGATGATAACTTTCTTTGTTCAAATTACTCTCTCACAGGAAGGAAATATATGAGGTTAAAGTCTTCTGCAGATCTGACCACAGGCCCCCAGGGCAGAGGCAGTTACAGCCCCTGCTTGGATGAAATACTAGGCTTGGTGAAAGGAAGGTAGTAAATATAATCCAAGTTAACTGAATACCAGCTCTATCTTTCACAAACTAATGTATTTAATGATTTCAGGGAACAGGAGAAGGGAATCAGTTTAAGGAAAGAGGGAAAGTAATCTGGCAAAAACTGTTAACTGTAGGCTAACAACGCATTCCCCTGGTGGGGGTGGGGGAGGAGAATGTATTTGGAATGGCTGACTTCCTATCTAAGCCCTAAGTAATTTTCTTGCTAAAACCTAAACTGCTAAACTGGAGGTAGAGTGTGATTTTGCTTGAAGGTCTGTCTTTGTGATTAGCTATCAAGGTAAAGCAGCCCTGGCTGTCAGTGACTGAATGTCCCAGCCCCAGAGCTACACACAGTGTGCCCAGAGCCAAGAGTCAAGAGACAGGACCCCCTGCAAAAAGGGTGACCTGGCTTTTATCCCAGGACTCCAACTGCCTTTAAATGCCCCCTCTCTTAGAGTTCTGGGGGGCCCTATGGAATTCTGTGATGCAGCTTGAACCCCTCTCAGAAATATGGATCCCACAAAGTTCTTAGAGCTGCCTTGGATCCTTGCCTTGTTGATAAAAGTAAAGTCATTCACAGCAAATATCATGAGTTCAGTTTTAAAAGATGTTTAAAATATATTATAGGTAGATGCAGCAGGTGTGATGTAAAAGTAGAGGGCAGACATCTGGGCAGTGGAAAGGCATGGGTTCAAATTCTCAAATTGTTACTGGGTAGATAAATGCCCTAAGGCAGATCACTTCACCTGTCTGACACCCAATTTTTTTTTATTTTGAAAATGGGCACAACAACACTTATATTCCATAGAAGGTCAAGGATTACAAATGTATTATAAGGCAAGTTATGGATTACCACATGTAAAAAGTAGACAACATAAAATTTCAGAGAGATGATCAAGGGCCAGAAATGTGTAGGGATGAGCCACTGACTTGGTTATTGGGAAAAGAATAGAAATGACAAATAGATCATAGTAGACTCTGATGTGCACTATATTATCATTGTCATCCTGTTGAGTGATGCATCATGGCAAATGATTACCCTTGACATTCTCACAGAGTGTTTGAGAGGGTCAAATGACATTATGTAAAGTACTTTGCAACCATAATTATCATCACTATTATCATACTCATTATTATTATGATTATAGTAACTTTCTTCTTAAATATGTCAGTAGGTTTCTCACTTGTTTATGGCCAAATCAAAATATCCCTCCCTAATTCCTAAGAGTTGCAATTGAGGTTACTAAATAGATCAGCAACCAGCTTATGTTTGTATATCAATGTGGGGTTGGCAGCCCTTCCTAGATTGAAGTAAGTCTTGACAGCTGGTCCATTTCTGGAGAGAAAGAATGAGATTTGGACCAGTGGCATAAGGTAGAAATATTTACTGGACATGGGTTCTTGTCTCAGCTTTTCTGTTTATTCATTATGTGATGTTTTAAAAGGCATGTTCCCCATCTACACCTTAATTTCCTCATCTATAAATATGGGGGATGAATTAGAGTATTGGTAAGGTTCCTTTCATTCCTGTTATTTTGGATAATTCATCTCATATTTGGGCCCTTTCTCTTTCTCTTTTTCTTTTTTTTAGGAGAGAGGAGTAGATTTATGATTTCTATAGTATACAAAATTCTAAGTGGGATTGCCCTATAAATGTCAACAAGAAAGGTGCTTTGAAAAAATCCTATATACAACATATCCAACAATCTGAGTTGAGTCATCGCTTGATGACATATATTATTATCTCTCTATGATCTTGGACAAGTTTAAAAAAGAGTCAACTTTAGTACAGAGGTTAGGTAACTCATGTAGGGTCACACAGCTTACATATGACAGAAAGGTAATTTAGAACCCAGGTGTTTTTGACTCCAAAGCCAGCTCTTTACACTCTACTTCATGATTCCTCTAAGTACAGATTATCTAGTAATATCTTATCCTCTTTTGTAAATACTCTTCCTCTCTGGAATCCTAAATACTCAAGATGTATTTTGAGTCTTTATTCTTCTGATTCAAGCCTCCTCTCACCAAAAATCAAACCAATCCTTCCCCTCCCCCCAAAAAACCCCAAAACTTTCAAGAATGCAGTTATGTCACTTTATTGGGTAAAGGTTTTGATAGCTTACTGATCTTCAGATGATTCATTTAATCCATGCTATCCCCAGGGAGATACAAAGAAGACAATAGTCCCCTGTATCCTCCCATCCCTGCATGAACTCTGAAATTATTTCATAATAACTTGTGTCTCGTTGGGTGGTTTGCATAAATGGTTATTTCCAACAACAACAATAACAAAATTGTGATTCATTTATTCATTCAACATTTATTTACTATCTGCATAAAGAACCTTGTTAAGTAATGTGGAAAATGAAAAACCAAATAAGATATAGTATCTATCTTCACAGAATTAAAAGTTTAGTAGGAGAATATAAGGAAAACTGAACATGGAAATATGTATTACATGATAGTTTATGTCTAACCTACATCATATTACCTGACATCTTGGAGGGGGGAATGGAGAGAGGGAGTTAAAGGAACATAGATAACAAAATTTAAGAAAACATTTATTAAAAAGTGTATCCTAGGGGGCAGCTAGGTAGCTCAGTGGAGTGAGAGTTAGGCCTAGAGACAAGAGGTCCTATGTTCAAACCCGGCCTCAGCCACTTCCCAGCTGTGTGACCCTGGGCAAGTCACTTGACCCCCATTGCCCACCCTTACCAATCTTCCACCTATGAGACAATACACCAAAGTACAAGGGTTTAAAAAAAAAGTGTATCCTAATATAATCTGGAAAAGAAAAAAAATTATAAACAGGATGTAAAACATAGTCAAGCAAGCATAAATAAAGATTATATAAAAACACAGTAGAATCACATTTGGGGTTAAGATGGAGGCAGAGTAAAAAGCAGCTGCTTGACCTCTCCTAACCCACACATATATGTCAAGAAGACATAAAAACAAATCCAGATGAAGGGACCCCACAACAGGGCACAGCATTGAAGGTACGTGGAATCAGGGTATTTCCATGCTATAAAGGGGTGAAACAGCTCTCATTAAAATGTGAGCTGAGCAACCACCTACCCCCACCACTACCTACAGGGTGAAAGACAGCGCAAAAGAGTTAGAGCAAGTTTGGGGGACCCATTAAATCATTGGCAGATCACCAGGGCCTACTCCTGAGAGTAGCAAGACTTAAGACCCCAAGAGGCTAAAGAATGTGAAGACATTGAACACAGACCCTGAGCATAGGCGTGGACATGGATCCTGAGAGCAGGTGTGGAACTTGAGTGGGACCCAGCTCAGAGGGGTGCACGACTGTGGAAACAGCACCCTGAGGCTATTAAAGGAGCTTCAGGCAGAGGAACAAGCAATGGGACCACAAGGAGGATTGACCCTGAGAACAACTAGACCTGAGATCTCAGGAGCCTAAAGAGTGCAGACAGACCCTGGGTGTGAGGATAAAGCTGAGGGTGCTGGGCTAAAAATGGCAAGCCATCCACAGAAAGCCCAGAAGAGAAAGATCAAGAAGAAACCTTTAACACTCAACAACTTTTGCACAGAAAAATCCAGACAACAGAGCAAACAGCAGAGGAGAAGAAACAAGTAACCATATCCAAACCTTCACAAAAAATGAAAACTGGTCACAAGGTCTTAAAGAGTTCAAATATGAGATAATGAGAAAGATGGAAGAGATCGGGGAAGAAAATAACAGTTTAAAGGCAGAATTTCACAATTGGAAAGTGAGGCAAGTAAATTGAAGACAATAAATGACCAGATTGAAAAGGAAAACCTGTCTCTAAAGGCTAGAATTGGGCAATTCAAAAAAGTTTCCCCCAAATCAAAAGAATTGATAAGCAAATTGGACACCAAAATCAAACAGCTAGAAAACAGAATATACCAAATCAAAAAGGAAAATCAAAAGAATATAGCAGAAAACCAGTCTCTAAAAACAAGAATTGGGCAAGAAGTCAATGATCTCTCAAGACAGCAAGAACAAATAAAACAAAGTCAAATGACTGATAAAATAGAAGGAAACATAAAATATCTCAATGAGAAAGTGACAGATCAAGAAAACAAGTCTAGAAGAGACAATTTGAGAATCATTGGTCTTCCTGAAAAAGCAGAAATGAATAGAAATTTGGACTCCATACTAAAAGAAATTATTCAGCAAAACTGTCCTGAAGTCCTACAACAAGAGGGCAATATAGACATTGAAAGGATCCATAGATCACCCTCTACACTAAACCCTGAAAAGACAATCCCCAGGAATAAAAAAGCCACATTCAAGAGCTTCCAAGTAAAAGAAAAAAATTTACAAGAAGCCAGAAAGAGACAATTCAGATATCAAGGAGCACCAATCAGGATCACACAGGATCTGGAAGCCTCCATGCTAAAAGACCGCAAGGCTTAGAATATGATATTCAGAAAGGCAAGAGAACTGGGTCTACAACCATGGATCACCTACCCATCAAAACTAACTATATACTTCCAGGGGAAAGTTTGGGCATTCAACAAGATAGAAGATTTCCAAGTATTTGCTCAGAAAAGACCAGGACTAAATGGAAAGTTTGATATCCAACCACAAGAATCAAGAGAAACATGAAAAGGTAAATAAGAAACAAAAGCAAAAGTAAGAAAACTCTTATTTTTAAAATTTGCCTCTTTAAAGGCTTCAATAAGATCTAATTATTTGTATTCCTATGTGGAGAAATGTTATCTATAATTCTCTGTAGTGAACTCTATTCACTATTATAGTAATTAGAAGAATTATTCATAGGGAGAGGTTGGAATACTAAATGGTCTAAGATGATATAGGGGTGGTGGGAAAGAGGGGGATGAATAGTAGAGGACACCCAGAGAAACTTTAATGAATAAGAAAAATAAGATATTCTATTACACACAAAGTGGGCATGGCAAGGGGGAAGGAATGAATACTATTGTAAGAAGGAGAAGAAGAGAGCACTAAGAGGTAATATTTAAACCTTATGCTAAGTGGAATTAACCTGAGAGAGAAGAGTAGCTATATCCATTGGGATATAAAACTCTATCTAACCCTACTGAGAAAGTCAGAAGAGATAAACCAAGGGGAGCATGGGAGTGAGGAGGTCAAAAAAGAGAGGGAAGAAGAAGGGGGAGGGAATTCATTAGGCCTTACAAATAAAAAGAGGGGAATAATAAGGGAGTGGGTAGAAAGGGTAGTAAATCAAGGGAGGGGAAAAGGGTTACTGGCTTAAAGCAAACCACTGGTTTAAAAGGAAATAGTGTAAGAAGAAGGAGTAGAACTAGGAGAGGATACCAAAAGGTCAGCAAATAAACAACTGATAATTATAACTCTAAATGTGAATAGGATGATCTTGCCCATAAAACAGAAGAAAAGATCAGAGTAGATTAGAAACCAAAATCCTACCATATGTTGTCTACAAGAAACACATATGAGGCAGGTGGACATACACAGGTTTAAGGTAAAGGGCTGGAGGAAAATCTTTTGGGCTTCAAATGAGAAAAAGAAGGCAGGAGTGGCGATCATGATTTCTGACAAAACCAAAGTAAAAATAGATATGATTAAAAAAGACAAGGAAGGTAATTACATCCTGATAAAAGGCAGTATAGACAATGAGGAAATAACAGTGGTCAATATGTTTTCACCAAATGGCATAGCATCCAGATTCATAAAGGAGAAACTGGCAGAATTCAAGAAGGAAATAGATAGTAAAACCATAGTAGTGAGAGATCTAAATATTCTTCTTTCAGATCTAGATAAATCAAACCAAAAAATAAATAAGAAAGAGATGAGAGGTGAATGAAGTCCTAGAAAAAATAGTTTTAATTGATATGTGGAGAAAAATAAATAGGGACAAAAAGGAATACACCTTTTTTTTCAGCTGCACATGGTACATTCACAAAGATTGACCATATAATAGGGCATAGGAACATTGCAAACAAATGCAAAAGAGCAGAAAAATAAATGTAACCTTCTCAGATCAAAATGCAAAAAAAATAATAATGAGTAAGGGCACCTGGACAGGCAAATCAAAAACTAAGTGGAAATTAAATAATATGATTCTCTAAAACCAGCTAGTCAAAGAAGAAATCATAGAAACAATCAACAATTTCATTGAAGAGAATGACAATGATGAGACATCCTAACAAACTCTGTGGGATGTAGCCAAGGCAGTACTCAGAAGGAAATTTATATCCTTGAGTGCATATATTAACAAATTAGGGAGGGCAGAGGTTAATGAATTGGAAATGCAACTTAAAAAACTAGAAAGCAAGCAAATTAAAAATCCCCAGATGAAACTAAATTAGAAATACTAAATATCAAGGGAGAAATTAATAAAATCACAAGTAAAAGAACTATTGAATTCATAAATAAGACCAGAAGCTGTTATTTTGAAAAAACAGATAAAATAGACAAAGTACTGGTCAATCTAATAAAAAAGGGAAAGAAGAAAACCAAATTGACAGTATCAAAGATGAAAAGGGAGACCTCACCTCTAATGAAGGGGAAATTAAGGCAATCATTAAAAATTATTTTGCCCAATTATATGTTAATAAACATAGCAATCTAGGAGATATGGGTGAATATTTACAAAAATATAAATTGCCTAGATTAACAGCAGACGAAATAGAATACCTAAATAATCCCATATCTGAAAAAGAAATTGAATAAGCCATCAAAGAACTCCCTAAGAAAAAATTGCCAGGGCCTCAAGGATTCACAAGTGAATTCTATCAGACATTCAAAGAGCAACTAATCTCAATACTATATAAATTATTTGATATAATAAGCAAAGAAGGAGCCCTTCCATATTCCTTTTATGACACAAATATGGTACTGATTCCTAAAACAGAGAAAGAAAACTACAGACCAATCTCCCCAATGAACAAAAATGCAAAAATCTTAAATAAAATACTAGCAAAGAGACTCTAGCAAGTGATCAAGAGGATCATCCACCATGATCAGGTGGGATTTATACCAGGAATGCAAGGATGGTTCAACATTAGGAAAACCATCCACTTAACTGACCATATCAACAATTTAACAAACAAAAATCACATGATTATCTCAATAGATGCTGAAAAAGCCTTTCACAAAATACAGCACCCATTCCTATTGAAAACACTGGAAATTATAGGAATAGAAGGACCTTTCCTAAAAATAATAAACAGTATATACCTAAAACCATCAACAAGCAATTAGAGAAGAAAAAGAAATTGAAGGTATCAAAATAGGCAATGAGGAGACTAAGCTATCACTCTTTGTAGATGATGTGATGGTCTACTTTAAAAATCCTAGAGAATCAACTAAGAAGCTTGTAGAAAAAATGAACAACTTTAGCAAAGTTGCAGGATACAAAATAAATGCACATAAATCATCAGCATTTCTATATATTTCCAACACATCACAGCAGCAAGAGGTTTGAAACACCATTTAAAATCACCGTAGACCATATAATATAATTAGGCATCTGTCTACCAAAACAAACACAGGAATTATACGAAAACAACTACAAAACACTTTCCAAACAATTAAAATTAGATCTAAACAAATGGAAAAACGTTGATTGCTCATGGGTAGGATGAGCTAACATAATAAAAATGACCTTTCTACCCAAATTAATTTACCTATTTAGAGCCATACCTATCAAACTACCAAAAAACGTTTTTACTGAATTAGAAAACACTATAACAAAGTTAATTTGGAAGAACAAAAGATCAAGAATATCAAGGGAAATAATGAAAAAAAAATGTGAAGGAAGGTGGCCTAGCAGTACCAGATATTAAGCTATACTATAAAGCAGCAGTCATCAAATGGTATGGGTAGAGGATCAGTGGAATAGACTTGGGGTAAGTGATGCCAGCAAGACAGTATATGATAACCCCAAAGAGCCCAACTTTTGAGAGAAAAACCCAGTATTTGACAAAAACTGCTGGGAAATTTGGAAAACAATATGGGAGAGATTAGGTTTAGATCAACATCTGACAGTCTACACCAAGATAAATTCAGAATGGGTGAATGATTTGAATATAAAGAGTGAAACTATAAATAAGTTAAGTGAACACAGAATAGTTTACCTGTCAGATCTCTGGGAAAGGAAAGGTCTTAAAACCAAGCAAGTTAGAGAAAATTACAAAATGTAAAATAAATGATTTTGATTATATTAAATTAAAAAGCTTTTGTACAAACGAAAACAATGCAACCAAAATCAGAAGGGAAACAAAAAATTGGGAGAAAATCTTTATAACGAAAAACTCTGACAGGGGTCTAATAACACAAACATACAAGGAGTTAAATCAATTGTATAAAAAAATCAAGCCATTCCCCAATTGATAAATGGGCAAGAGACATGAATAGGCAATTTTCACATAAGAAATCTAAAGTATTAATAAGCACATGAGAAAGTGTTCTAAATCTCTAATAATTAGAGAAATGCAAATCAAAACAACTCTGTGGTATTACCTCACAGATAGCAGATTGGCTAAAATGAGAGAAGGGGAGAGTAATGAATATTGGAGGGGATGTGACAAAATTGGGACATTAAAGCATTGCTGGTGGAGTTGTGAACTAATCCAATCATTCTGGATGTCAATTTGGAACTATGCTCAAAGGGCTATAAAAGAATGCTTGCCCCTTTATCCAGCCATACCATTGCTGGGTTTGTACCCCAAAGAGATCACAGATAAAAAGTCTTATATGAAAATGTTTATAGCCACGCTTTTTGTGGTGGAAAAAAATGGGAAAATGAGGGTATGCCCTTCAATTGGGGAATGGCTGAACAAATTGTGGTATATACTGGTGATGGAATACTATTGAACTCAAAGGAATAATAAACTGGAGGAATTCCATGTGAACTGGAAAGACCTCCAGGAATTGATGCAGAGCAAAAGGAGCAGAGCCAGAAGAACATTATACACAGAGACTGATACACTGTGGTAAAATAGAATGTAATGGACTTTTGTACTGGCAGCAGTGCAATGACCCAGGACAATTCTGAGGGATTTATGGAAAAGAACGTTATCCACATTCAGAGGAAGAACTGCAGGAGTGGAAACACAGAAGAAAAGCAACTGCTTGAACACATGGGTTGAGGCAGACATGATTGGGGATGTAGACTCAAAACTACCACACCAATGCAACTATCAACAGTTTGGAAATAGGTTTTGATCAATGACACATGTTAAAATCAGTGAAAATGCACATCGGCTAAGGGGGTGGGGAGGTCAGGGGATGAAGGGGAAAGTAAGAGTATGAATCATGTAACCATGTTAACTTTTCTAAAAAATAAATATTATTAAATGTTAAAAAAACACAGTATTAAACTATAATGACAATGTGTTTTTCAAAACAGAATTTACACTTCAGTAGATGATTTTTAAAGTGGTTTACAAATATTCTATTATTTTATCCTCATAACAATCTCACAATAATCCCATGAACTAAGGATTGTAGGCATTATTAATAAGAGTATAATAAAAACAGTATAATAAAAATAACATTAAATAGGAATGAAAGGAACATTACCAATTATTAATGTCATTTTATAGATGAGGAAAGTGAGGCTCAGAGAAGGTAGATGATTCAGTTTTGGTGTCAATAATATACACTGTGGTAGATGGATTCAGAGGAAGAAAATCTACTACTGGTTGAGAGACTAGAGAAAATTTTGGAGCAAGCAAGATTTAGACTACATATTAAGGAGTCATAGGGTTTCTGGAATGAGTGACACTATTCTAGGCATTAAAAATCTAAAGGCAAATGCACAGAGTAAGGAAAGGTGTAAGTAGAATGTATAAAAATGCCTTTTAGTTGGAGTGTTGAATAGAGCGGAATCGATTATGTAAGGATAAGCTTAAAACACAAAATATTCCTTATAATTCAGGACATTAAGGGAAGAAAAAAGGAAAAATGATTTATCTAAGGTCTTATTCTTTTCTTTTTTAGCAAGATATAAAAAATATGACAAGAAATCTTGGCAACCTAAGTTCTTGGAAAAGGTCTTGTCAGTTTTAATAGCCCTGGCTATGCTGAGAAGATAAAATGTCCAGTTTCCTTTGGTATTTTAAAGCATACTCCTAAATAGTTCACCAAGATCAAGAATTAACTTTAAAAGGAAGCCCTTCCTTCCTCACTCATGCTCCATTGAGGGAAGGATGATGCATTCCTGGTCTACCTGGTCAATCTTCTTGTTATGAGCTCCTCTTTCCCCCAAAATCTATGTTATTTTGGTAGCAGGTAATAAAAGTATTTCTAAAAATGGATGTATCTTATAAGGATGATATTAGAAATTGTCTTGTTACATTAGTTTAGGGGTAAGAAGTAGAGAAGATGGCTTGAGAAAGAATTGGAGTTTGAAACAGATCTGAGACAGTGTCAATTTCAAATGTTGACAGTGTATGGGGTAAGTATAATGTGTTTTCTGTGGCAGTTACTCTGTGGGAGTGGCAGTTGCTCTGAGGGAATTGACAGTTGCTCTCTCAGAGTGGGAGTGGCTCTCTGAGTGCTGGGAGCAGGTGACATCTTTTTTTTTTCCTCTCTCTCCTCACTGTCTGAAGGTAGAAGGAAAGGAAGGAAAAGCCTGAAGGAGCTAAGTGTTTTCCTTTTCCAATTTGGGGAACTCTAGTAACTATCTTTTGTTGTTTCATAGATTTGTTTTATCTCTGAGAAGACCAAAGAAAGACCTGTTCTTTGGTTTGGATTCTGAGTTTGCTAAGGCTCAGAGTACTAACTTGGTCCTTGCTGAGGCTCAGCCAGCTGGCCTTTGTCATTTTTATAACTTGGAGACAAAGTTAAGAATGATATATTTCTCTTAAGGAAAATAGTGTTAGTTTATTGTAGAATAGGGAAAATTTGGGTTAGTCAGATCAGGAAGGATCAGTGTAGCCTGTGGAAACAGAAGAAGCGGTTCTTTGTAGAACCAGGGATTTTTATTTGGATGGAGTTAGATGTCATAAGAGTTAGAAATCCTTTTATATCCTTATATTCTCAATAAATAGTTTATTTTTGTGTAACAAGAGTATCCTTAGTGTCCCATGCCTGGCCCTGAAAAGAAGTTCACTTATGAGCTTCATTTCACTTATATAAACTGAAGATACTTTGTAAGCACAGCAAGCAGAATATCTAATCAGTTTATATACATAATCAATTCGTTGATTATGTGTATTTACACACACACACACACACACACACATATATATATATATATACATATGTGTATATATATATATATATATATTACAACCTAGAGATGAGGTTTAAAATGTAAAAAAGAAAAAAATTCCACTGGGAAAATAAGGAGAAGACTTATTAGAAGAGATGGGTTTGGAGGTAGTGATTTCTAGTGTATGCTGACTTATGGGATAGCTGGAAAATTTAGAACCAGCTTCTAAGAGTTTTCAAAATTAATTGATACTGTTTCATGCCCAGAGGTGAAGTTTTTTAAAAAAAGAAGATTCTGAGGTTTATTACTTCTTCTTAGATTACTTATGAGAAGAAAAAAAATAATTAGAATTTCTAAACTCATAGTTTTTATTCAGGTATGCTCTATGGTAGAATCTCAGAACCATAAATTTGGTTCATAAATTCTGGTATCTAGAGATAGTAAGAAATCTTTGAAATTACAAGTACATATTAAGAAGTTTGAACCATCAAACTGAAACAATGGTTAGGGGGAGAATGAACAACTTAATTATATTTAATAGATCAATGGTCTCTATAGTTGGGGTCAGGATTCCCTGAGGGACCATAATCTGGCATGAATTGTTATGTGATATTTCCACACATTTCCTCCTGCCATCTCATTTCTCTTCTATTCTAATGACCAATCTCCCTCTTTTGAGCTGGGCTTTGTTATGATAATTTCTTGGAGGTATTAATCCTAATGGGTCAAGCATGTAAATAACGATCCCAAAAGATCAACCCCAAAGCAAGAACTCAGTAAGAAATGTGTTGAATCTTCTTATTCCAATAATTGAATAACTTTCTTTAGTTGGCATTACAGCTTGAGAACTGAAGAATCAGCTGATTGGTGAACACAGCTGATCAGTTCTACCTAAATCCTTAAGTAACTAATGAAGATGGATGTAATTCTCTTAATTCCTAAACTAGTAAACTTTTGTGTTAGATTTAACAAGCCTAATTAGTTTAGGTAACTAGTTCTGACTGTGGATTAATTCAGAATCTGATTTTAGTATTAAAAACTTTGAAGTATTTCCCTAACAACCCAGATGACTTCTTCAACTGACACTCTCTATTTGGAATCTTGAGAATCACAGACAGGTTTGTAGATGTCTTCTTTGTAAATGGTTTAATGTTGGTATTATATAGGTGAAAGTGAAAATGAGATCGATGATGGAAAGTGGGAAAGGATTTCTAAGTTAAATCTAAGTTGACAAATAGTTGTTGAATCTGCCAGATAATTAACTAATATTCAGGAGCCGGCTTGACAGCCTTGTCAGGCCAAAACGCCTGACCTCTTCTGATTTGAAGTTTTGCTCAGCAAACTTTGGTTTGGTTTGAATGAATTTTCTTGATGATGTAAATATCAGAGAACTGAAGTTGATAAGGTTGAATAAATTTCTAGTTGATAAAGGTTGAGAGTTATATCAGAATATACTCTGCCCTAGCCTAAGCCTAAGACACCTCCTTCCTTTTGCCCATTGTATCTCAAGACTGAGACCAGGAGTGGTCCAGGTTTGCCTCTTATATAGGCAGTTTCCAAATGCCCCTTGGCTCATGCCAGGCTCAGGCCACCTCAGTTCATTCTGATTCTGATCAGGTAACTAGCAATCAAGCTTGACCCAATATGGCTGCTATTAAAAATACTTATAGCTTGAGCCTTTTAAGATAGTTAGAACCACATTTTTACATAGGCATTCATGTTCATATCTTCAAGGTGCATCTGAGAAAATTCCACTTCTCTACTGAATATATTCACCCCCAATAGACATCACCTTGTAGTAGCAGCAG
>NC_058132.1:104588830-104598433 GCF_016433145.1 Gracilinanus agilis
AGCAGGTAATAAAAGTATTTCTAAAAATGGATGTATCTTATAAGGATGATATTAGAAATTGTCTTGTTACATTAGTTTAGGGGTAAGAAGTAGAGAAGATGGCTTGAGAAAGAATTGGAGTTTGAAACAGATCTGAGACAGTGTCAATTTCAAATGTTGACAGTGTATGGGGTAAGTATAATGTGTTTTCTGTGGCAGTTACTCTGTGGGAGTGGCAGTTGCTCTGAGGGAATTGACAGTTGCTCTCTCAGAGTGGGAGTGGCTCTCTGAGTGCTGGGAGCAGGTGACATCTTTTTTTTTTCCTCTCTCTCCTCACTGTCTGAAGGTAGAAGGAAAGGAAGGAAAAGCCTGAAGGAGCTAAGTGTTTTCCTTTTCCAATTTGGGGAACTCTAGTAACTATCTTTTGTTGTTTCATAGATTTGTTTTATCTCTGAGAAGACCAAAGAAAGACCTGTTCTTTGGTTTGGATTCTGAGTTTGCTAAGGCTCAGAGTACTAACTTGGTCCTTGCTGAGGCTCAGCCAGCTGGCCTTTGTCATTTTTATAACTTGGAGACAAAGTTAAGAATGATATATTTCTCTTAAGGAAAATAGTGTTAGTTTATTGTAGAATAGGGAAAATTTGGGTTAGTCAGATCAGGAAGGATCAGTGTAGCCTGTGGAAACAGAAGAAGCGGTTCTTTGTGGAACCAGGGATTTTTATTTGGATGGAGTTAGATGTCATAAGAGTTAGAAATCCTTTTATATCCTTATATTCTCAATAAATAGTTTATTTTTGTGTAACAAGAGTATCCTTAGTGTCCCATGCCTGGCCCTGAAAAGAAGTTCACTTATGAGCTTCATTTCACTTATATAAACTGAAGATACTTTGTAAGCACAGCAAGCAGAATATCTAATCAGTTTATATACATAATCAATTCGTTGATTATGTGTATTTACACACACACACACACATATATATATATATATACATATGTATATATATATATATATATATATATATATATATATATATTTACAACCTAGAGATGAGGTTTAAAATGTAAAAAAGAAAAAAATTCCACTGGGAAAATAAGGAGAAGACTTATTAGAAGAGATGGGTTTGGAGGTAGTGATTTCTAGTGTATGCTGACTTATGGGATAGCTGGAAAATTTAGAACCAGCTTCTAAGAGTTTTCAAAATTAATTGATACTGTTTCATGCCCAGAGGTGAAGTTTTTTAAAAAAAGAAGATTCTGAGGTTTATTACTTCTTCTTAGATTACTTATGAGAAGAAAAAAAATAATTAGAATTTCTAAACTCGTAGTTTTTATTCAGGTATGCTCTATGGTAGAATCTCAGAACCATAAATTTGGTTCATAAATTCTGGTATCTAGAGATAGTAAGAAATCTTTGAAATTACAAGTACATATTAAGAAGTTTGAACCATCAAACTGAAACAATGGTTAGGGGGAGAATGAACAACTTAATTATATTTAATAGATCAATGGTCTCTATAGTTGGGGTCAGGATTCCCTGAGGGACCATAATCTGGCATGAATTGTTATGTGATATTTCCACACATTTCCTCCTGCCATCTCATTTCTCTTCTATTCTAATGACCAATCTCCCTCTTTTGAGCTGGGCTTTGTTATGATAATTTCTTGGAGGTATTAATCCTAATGGGTCAAGCATGTAAATAACGATCCCAAAAGATCAACCCCAAAGCAAGAACTCAGTAAGAAATGTGTTGAATCTTCTTATTCCAATAATTGAATAACTTTCTTTAGTTGGCATTACAGCTTGAGAACTGAAGAATCAGCTGATTGGTGAACACAGCTGATCAGTTCTACCTAAATCCTTAAGTAACTAATGAAGATGGATGTAATTCTCTTAATTCCTAAACTAGTAAACTTTTGTGTTAGATTTAACAAGCCTAATTAGTTTAGGTAACTAGTTCTGACTGTGGATTAATTCAGAATCTGATTTTAGTATTAAAAACTTTGAAGTATTTCCCTAACAACCCAGATGATTTCTTCAACTGACACTCTCTATTTGGAATCTTGAGAATCACAGACAGGTTTGTAGATGTCTTCTTTGTAAATGGTTTAATGTTGGTATTATATAGGTGAAAGTGAAAATGAGATCGATGATGGAAAGTGGGAAAGGATTTCTAAGTTAAATCTAAGTTGACAAATAGTTGTTGAATCTGCCAGATAATTAACTAATATTCAGGAGCCGGCTTGACAGCCTTGTCAGGCCAAAACGCCTGACCTCTTCTGATTTGAAGTTTTGCTCAGCAAACTTTGGTTTGGTTTGAATGAATTTTCTTGATGATGTAAATATCAGAGAACTGAAGTTGATAAGGTTGAATAAATTTCTAGTTGATAAAGGTTGAGAGTTATATCAGAATATACTCTGCCCTAGCCTAAGCCTAAGACACCTCCTTCCTTTTGCCCATTGTATCTCAAGACTGAGACCAGGAGTGGTCCAGGTTTGCCTCTTATATAGGCAGTTTCCAAATGCCCCTTGGCTCATGCCAGGCTCAGGCCACCTCAGTTCATTCTGATTCTGATCAGGTAACTAGCAATCAAGCTTGACCCAATATGGCTGCTATTAAAAATACTTATAGCTTGAGCCTTTTAAGATAGTTAGAACCACATTTTTACATAGGCATTCATGTTCATATCTTCAAGGTGCATCTGAGAAAATTCCACTTCTCTACTGAATATATTCACCCCCAATAGACATCACCTTGTAGTAGCAGCAGAAGTCATTCAGAGGGTGGACTCTGAAATTAGTGTGTAGGGTTGGCCAGGGACTAAGATTTCCAGCTCCTTCTTCTCCCCAGATTTAATTTTTAGTAGACAAGAGTGTGTTACACAAGATGAGCATGTATGGATGTGCTGTGATGGGTCATTGATTTCAATACATTATCTTGCCTTCCAAATGAACTCCTTGGCTTGCTTTTACTGCAGCTGGCACCACCATCTTCTCAGTAAAACAGGGTTACAACCTTGGTATCAGCTTTGATTCCTCACTCTTCCTCAATATGGGGCAACTACGTGGCAAAATGAATGCAGTGTTGGTCCTGGAGTCAGGAAAAATCATCTTTCTAAGTTTACATATGTTCTTTGTCTCTTACTACCTGTGTGACCCTGGGCAAATCACTTAACTGTGTTTGCTTCTCTTTACTCATTTTTAAAATGAACTGGAAAAGGAAATGGTTAATCACTCCAGTATCTCTGCTAAGAAAATGCCAAATGGAATCACAGAGTTGGACATGACTGAAAATGACTGAACAATAACAACTTCCTCAATACATATATCTAAGTTAGTTGTCATGTCTTATTGTTTCTACCTCCATGTTTATCTAGTATGCCTTCTTTACTCACTTTATATAATCACCACTCTAATTCTGGCTTTCTGAACTTCTCATATGACTTGTTACAAGTCTCATAAGATTTTTCCTTGATGTAAGTCTCTGCTGTCTCCAATTCATCTACCAAACTTCTAATGAAATAACTCTTATCTGAGTACATCTCTCAAACTCCAAGAACTCAACATGGCATGATAATAAAATATTTGTTCACCTTTATGTAGTACTTTAAGAATTTATATATAGGAGCATGTAGGTGGCTCAGTGGATTGAAAGCCAGGTTCAGAGACGGGAATTCCTAGGTTCAAATATGGTCTCAGACACTTCCTAGCTGTGTGATCCTGGGTAAATCACTTACCCACCCCACCCCCATTTACCTAGACTTTACCACTTTTCTGCTTTAGAACCAAAACAGAGTATTGATTCTAAGATGGAAGGTAAGGGTTAAAAAAGGGTTTATATATTAGTCAAGGTTTTACAATGTTTGTTTCAGGTAGCTCTCAATCAATGGTAACTTTTTTATTCATTTATTCCTTTTAATAAATATTTCTTACTATTCTGTGCCACCATTTTTACGTTTACTTAATAAACATGAATAATTTTCCTCTTTTAATAGTTATATATGTATATATATTACAAACTGCACTAATTTTTTAATTTTTTAAAATCACAAGGATATGATATGACAGTCCAGGCGAAAGATGCTAGGATTCTGACCTACGTAAATGACCATGTAAACAAATATATGGACAGATTTTGAAGTACTGTAGGGGTAGAAACAACGCAATAAGGTAAGTGATTGTATATGTGAGATTACTGAGAGTGAGGAATTGAAGATGACACTAAGGTTATGGTCCTAGGTAACTAAAAATATGGTATAGTTCCCTTGAGGCAAAAATACATTTCTAAAATGAGATGAATTGTTTTTTAAGGTGGAGTCAGAGGAAATAATGTAATGAAATCAGGGATATAGTCCACATCCAATTCATTCTTGCTCATCCCATAAGTCTTAATCTGGATCATTAAAAAATAGATATAGGATTCTTCTGATTTTCCTGGAATCTAGACTCTGCCCTCTACGTAATGTCAGAAAAAGATAAAAAGATGTAGGGTATGGAGAGGACCATATGCTAAGAGGTGGGTGGTCTCAATGAAGTCTAGGTAAATGTTGTGGTGGGTGCATAGGTTAGGTTAAAATTGTCCTGAAGTCCTGATGCTTGGTTTAAAGGGACAACAGGAGATGTCACAGAAGTGCAGGTAAGGGGGAAGAGTTGAGGAGTCTTGGCGGTGAAGAATTGAGGAGTCTTGGCAATTAAGAGTATGTGTGATTATATTAGAGACAGGATTCAAGATCAATAATAATGTGAAAGATAGAATACAACCCCTATCTTCCCATCCCATCTGATTGATCACACTTGCCTAGGATTTCAAATTATTTCTTTATTGGGTGCAAGTAATGGCCTACAGGAATTTAAAGTCCTCCATTCTGTTGATTCCTTTATACTCAGATATCTAAGCCATTTTCCATGAATGTAATTGCTGAATGTTCAGTTCCCTTTCCTCCTTTTGGTTTGACTTTTGAAAAACCCATTTACTTCATTTTCCTTCTTCAATTTCTCCAATCCAACCTCCATAGAGATGCCAAATTCTGTAGATCCCTTACAGAAATGTTCTGATTATGTCAACATCACTCTCCCTTGACTCAGTTAAGAACTGCAAATACTTATGTTTGGGAAAAAAACCCTCTCACACTGTTCATAGCTGACCTTTCCAGGTGTATTTCACTTTATTCTCATGGCCTTATTTTACTGCCAAACTGGTGCTCTTGCCTTTCTCTTGTTTTGATTCTTTTGTTTATCTAAGACTGAAATGCGCTCTCTCCCTCCTTTTACTCATAAAATCCTTAAATTCATTCATTGTTCAAGTGCCACCTTCCTTTAAGAAATCTATCCCAACCCTGATGCCAAAAGCAAAACAAATAAAAACAGAGCTTCTAGTTCCTTCACCAGAAAATGGCTTTGCATATATTTTGTATTTGATTTCCTTTGCTCATGTTGTTTCTCCCTCAATGAAAAGCAAATTCCTTAAGGAGAAAAGCACAGTTCATGTCACTGAGCATCTAATCAATAAGTATTCGTTCACTTCAGTTGTATTGGATGTTAGGGATTGAAGAACATTAGAGAACATCTACTCCAACCCCATTTGGCAGATGAAGTAACTAATTCTCAGAAAGGTGAAGTGGAATTGTCCTAAATCACAAAATTAGGAAGTAGAAGGTTGAGAAATAGAGTGGAGATATTATGAGAAAAAAATCTTTACAGTTTGCTAGAAGATAATACATTAAATTTATTGTGATACTTTAAAAACGACAGTAATTCTATCTCAAACCTCTTACCCATTCCTGAAAAATTATCAGGGCTATTTATTGTGAAAAAATTGTTGTCAGGGCTCTTACTGTGAAAATCAAAATCTCTTTGCTTTTTCAATTTTCCTGTATATTGTACATAAAGGGAAAAATAACATCTACAAACATTGGCTAAAGGCATTGCTCCTATATGCCATAAAATATCTGCACTTTTGACCCTGGTAAGAATTGATCCGGTTCAACTCTGCCTGACAGATGAACTAAAGAAAAGTGGGTTTTCAGAAGCATTTATGAAAGTATGGGGAAAATGGTTCATTTGTGAATCAAATGAGAGCTAGGAATGATAACTTTGATTTTTTTTTTTCTGAAGTATCATTTGTCCTACACCTCTGCATTGATAGATTTTCAGGTTTTCCTTATCCAGAAATTGCTACTGAGTTCCAGCTATGAGTCAAATCATCAGTAAAGTGAGAGAGATTCTCTCCCTCCTAAACTTGTAAAATTCATGACATAACTTTGAGGTAGGGGACAGGAGGAGGGAGGAAAGAGCATTTAGACAAATATAAAAAAATACATGAAAAACAGAAGTCAATGAGGATTTAGAAAATACAATATTTAATAGGTTTGGAATAACCAAGGTAAAAAAGCAGAGGAAAAACACACTTTTCTACATAAGAACTTTTAGAGATAACATTATTTGGTAGGGTCTATGTTCTATGTTCTAGAATTTTATATTCTTGAGACCAGGTAATTATCATACTTTCTCCTACATTGTAAATCTGATCCTTAGTACTACTGAGCATGAGGAACCTAGGAGAGGGTAAATTATGGAATCTTAACACAACACTCCTAGACTATTTCCCTCTAATTACTATTCTGTCAGATATATTCATTTCTGTATTAAAAAGCCTCTTGGGCAGCCCTTTTTCTGATAGTCATTCACCTTGCTTTAATAATTTCCCACAAAAAAGTGGTTAAGTGAAACAGTTCTTTGAAAGACATTTGGACCTATGCTCAAAGTGTTATAAAACTTTGTATACTACTCTTTGACCTAGCAATACCCCTATTATGGTTGAATAACAAACAAATAAAATTTTAAAAATTGTATCTATATCTACATCTATGTCTATAGCACACAAAAAAGTTTATAGCAGCTCTTTTTGTGGTGACAAATAATTGGAAATAGAGGAGGTGGCCATCAATCAGGGAATGGCTAAACAAGTTGTGGTACATGACGGTGAAGGAATACTATTGTACTATAAGAAATGATGAGCAAGATGGTTTTAGAAAAACCTATAAAAATTAAATGAACTGAGGCAAAGCACAGTGAAGTAGGAGAATGTTGTATATTGTAACTGATATTATACTAAGATAAACTGAAAATGATTCATTAATTCTCAGAAATACAATGATCCAAAACAATTATTAAAAATGCTAACTCCTGATGAAGTTTGAATGCACATTGAAACATATTTTTCTTTATTTTCCTTCTTTGGGTCTGTTTTCTTTTGCAACATGATAATATGGAAACATGTTTTACATGAATTAATATAATCTATATTAAATTGCTTACTTTTTCACCTCAGAGGGAGGGAGGGAAGCGGTGTATTTTAGAAATCAATTAAAAATAAATGTTATATTTCCCATGTAATTGAGAAAAATAAAATCAAATGTAGGAAGGAAGGAAGGAAAGAATGAAAGAAGCAAGGAAAGAAGGAAGAGAAAGTAAGAAAGAGGCTACATGATGGTGGCTTTTTTTTGGCCCATTGTTAAAATCATTCTCTCCTTAAAATTTTCCTTTACCCCACTTATCAAACTTCTCCATAGAATAAAATCCAATTGCAACAGGCTCTGATATCTTCCAAACCATAGGGAGACCAAGGTAGATCCTACTTTGCTGGTACCTCTGTCCATGGTCCTGATACTTAAAAAGCTTATTTTCCTTTCATTCACTTTGTCATTTCTTTAGTCCCTACTAGGTAAAATGTAGCATGGTGGATGCTGAGGTCAGTTAGAGAAGCTTATTCATATCTTTTTAGCTTTCAAAGTGTTATTGAATGTATGTATAGGTATAAAAATGGAAATTAATAAACATTCACATTACGATGACATTTCAAGGTTTACAGTAATTTTTCTCCAGATAGTCTTGTGAAAATTACTCCAAAAGAAAAGGGAAGACATCAGGAAAAAATCTCCAAAAAGATTTAAATTGCTGGATCTATAATTCTTATTGTCGTCATTCTACCTAAGAGGAAAAAATCAGAGAGAAGGAGTGGTTTGTCGATGGTCACAATGCCAATATCAGGTATGATTTGTTTCCTTTGTATTTTTGGATTTGTAGAACCCAATATAATCCTAAGATTTGCAGCTCACACTTAAAAAGAAGAAGAAAATAACTCTTAGAAGCTGAATTTTATCATGACCTGTCAGGAAGGCTCCAGCTAGAAGTCGTCTAATACTGTAAAGTATATTAATATTTATTGAGCCATTGATACCATTTTGGGGTGATTCCACATGGTATAAAGAGTGCCTAAATCCTAACTGCAGAGAAATAGCATTCATTGGGTTTTAGTAATGCAATGGAGCATACATACACACAAACACAGAACATACTTTTTACATATGATCTTTGGCCAGGGGAGGATAGAGTAATTTCCAGATAACTTACATAGAAGGTAAAAAGTTTGAAATATCATAGGGCTTTTATAACCAACTGGCTTATTTTGATCATAAATTATGCGGAATCACAGGATCTCAATTGTGAGGTAGTTTATTGCTATCTCATCCTGAAAAAGAATGCTCTCCACATAATCTTTGTTAGTTATCCATCCATCTTTCTCTTTCAGACACCCAAAGATGGTATATACTCCATCTCACAAAATCAACTATTATACTTTTATAAAATAACTTTTAGTGATTCTCCCTACTAAACACCACAGTTTTCTGTTTTCTTTTTCTTTTTTCTTTTTTTACAGTTAACAGAATATTTTTTTTCAAATGTTTGGCCCAGGTCTGATCAAAGTACTTCATATGTGGACTGATAATGGTGGAGAAAAGTTAAATTAGAAAGTTTCTCCTTCTAGATGCCATGGCATCCTTAATGAAAATCAGAGTTAACATTTTCATTTTTCTTTTTCTCAAGTTATGTGATTGACTCATATTAAAATTGAAATCTAAAACTTCCAGATTCCTATTCTTCCCCAATATGAACTTTTTGTATGATCATCACATACCAAATCTGCTTACGTAGTAAGATATTTGCCAATTTCAATTTTCATACTTAACTTGTCTGCTTTATATTACCCTGATTCTAGAGAATGATTTTTGTCAGCCAGTCTTAAAAGGTACTTGGAGCTTATCTTTAATACATATGATCTTACCTCCCTCTAACAGTTCCCTGCCCCCACCAATCACATGCCAAATAACATCAAGTGCTTTCTGAAGTTGCCACCTGCTTCAGGGTCATTTCCTTTTCTCTATAATATTAAGAATTCAGCCTGTCTCCTAGGTGTGCTCCCAATTCTATCTGTCACATGAGAAATCATTTAATGTTTCTTTAAGCATCAGTTTTATGCTTCTAAATACTAAGATACTTTCATTATCTTCTTAAGGGTATATTGAAGATCGATAAAGGCAAAACAGCAAATTATAAAGTATTATTAATTCTTGTTCTGTCACATGTGACCCTACTTCCTTATTAAAAACCAAAGAATGACATTTCTTTCCGTAGCAAAATAAATAAATAAAGTCAACTTAACAGTGGCAGCACACTTAAACAAAGTAATCAAATCTACCAATTCCTTGGAGCACACCATAAATACATGAGCACATATATATGTGTGTGTATATATATAAATATATATATATATATATATATATATA
>NC_058132.1:104601377-104617402 GCF_016433145.1 Gracilinanus agilis
ATATATATATATATATATATATATATATATATACATATATATATATATAATGTGTGTATACACATTCTTATTTGCATGTATATCTCTCTATATACATATACACACTAACACTATATATAGATATTTAATGCATATATATTTACTACATATCAAAATATATTTTATATACATATATAAAACTATAGATTCATCACTTGATGTCATGATCTCTTTATCATCTCTGATAATCTGATAAGGACAGTTTAGTTGATATGGAAATAACGATTGGACAAGGGAGTTGTCTTTTACCTCATGCTTCCAGTTCTGGCTCCAAGAGCATGGAGTTTATTATATATATATATTTCAAGACTCATTTCATACAAAAGAACCCCCCTGAAACTTTGCAGATGTGCCGAAGTTACAAATTATGTCACATCAAAACACATAACATTAGCTTCAGAATAGACCAAGGCCAAGGCTTAATTTTGACTGGCTTCTTATCAGGAAGCCAAGTTGGGGAGTATCCCTCTCAGGGTCGAATTGCCCCCACTAAGGTTTTGGCCTTGGCTATACCAGGCAGCAGCATTCCTGGTCAAAGGGGAACAATGTTAACCCTTTAAATTCAGGTTTGCTAGGAACTTAAAGCTCTTCAATAAGGCCACAATACTTTTCAACAAGAAATCACAAGGATCACAAAAGGGGTCAAAAGAGGAGTCTCAGATTTTTATCTATTCTCTTCTTGGCTTCCCACAACTTGACATTTGAAATATCATAAACTAGCAACTATATAAAACACCAACTGTTTCTGGAGAAAAAGGTCTAGCAATTAATATTAAAAATATTCTTATCATCATATGCCATGCATTTAGGAAATATCCCTGCCCCTCACTGAGTTTAGTTCTACAAGATTTAATTCTATGGATTTTTTCACCAACATTTGCATGAATCTTGGTCTCATATGCAAAATATCTGACCTGCACATCATGCAAAGTGATAGGGAATATTTTTAAATGACCTTGTGTTACTGACTTGCTATATTTGGAGCCAAAAAACCTGGTTTATGGTTGTGGCTCCACCACTGATTGTGACATCAATGGCAAATTATGTTTATTTTTCTGTGCAAGATGAATAATGTTACTTGCACTACTTTCCCTCAACAATTGCTTATAGATGACTCATGCAAAAAATGAGTAAGTGGATTATAAAACACCATAAAATATGAAATATTTTTGTTTTGTTTTGTTTTCTCAATCTGTGATTTCACTGATCTGGGAAACTGCCTCCAGTAATGACAAATGTCAACTTATTTATCATTTAAAGCATTATAGATTTCTTCATGCACTAAGAGAGTGACTTGTTCAAGGCCCCAGAGTCAATACGTTTTAGAGATAATACTGAGGCCCAGGTCTTCCTTTTTCCAAGGTTGTCTTGCAAACTGTTTGAGAGAGGATCCTTCTTTTCTCATCATTATCATAAAAATGATCTTTTTTGTTATTTTCTTAGGAATCCCATCCCTGACTTGCATGACTTTAACACATATATGTCCTTTGGTAAGTCATCTAATTTTTTGGTGGATGTCATTTGTTTTCTGTTTAAAAAGAGGGAGATAGATTAGATGCCTTTTGAAGTTTCTTCTAGACTTTAATCTATGATCCCATGATTTTGGTACAAGGACAATTATTTTTTACAATTCCTCAGTGATACAAAGTATGACATTTAAACTAGTAAAATGAGTAAGATTGCTTAAAGTATTTTAAATATTCAAGTCAAAAAGTCACAATTACAGGTACCTGCTAAAAACTTATTAGTTGTGTGATCTTAAGAAAGTGACTCCTCCTCTTTGTACCTCAGTTTCCTTATCTATAAAATAGGTATAATAATACTTGAACTGTCTACCTCAAGTGGACTATTATGAGATTGTTACCATTTTGTGTGAGTGCAACATACCATAAATAGAAACTTTACCCTGCTGCTTGCCTGGTTTCAAAACAGTAGAAGAAGACACCTCTTGGTGTCCTGTTTCCCACCCCACCCCTACCTTTTTTGTCTTTAAACAAAGAGCTTAACCCAGCCACAGTGATCCCATATCTTTCAATGAAAGGAGAAGCACTGCACAGCTGCCAAGACACATTAGAACTAGTGCAAAAGACTAGAGAGGATTTGAGGGACACTCCCCTAGAAACTCAGACCTAAAAATGTACACAGATGGTTCTTCATAAATGTTTGAAGGGGCATGATACATGGGAGCAGCTGTTGTAATTCAAACAGATACACTATAGTATGCATCCTTGCCAAAAAAATGAGTGCAAAAAGGGCAGAGATCTTAAGTCTAATAAGGTATATCAAATTGGGAAAGGTAAACGAATAACTATTTTCATGGATTCCAAAATGCTTTAAAGTCCTATATGACACTGGAAAAATCTGGAAACATAGGGGAATCATAACAGTAGGAGTAAAAGAAATTGTATATGAGGACATCATTCTGCAACTTCTAGAAGTAGTGCAACTACCTAAAGAAGTAGCAGTCATGCACTGCCAAGGCCACACTCTTGGAGAAGATAGCACATCATAAGGGAACCATAGGACAGACATAAGAGAAAAGTATGGAGCTAGGTTTGTCCATGTCCTGAATTTCACCCTAGTGAAAGAGGACAATTAAAAACAAATCTATAGCCCAAGGGAAGTTTAGAACTGGAATGAAAATCTAGATGCCAAACTAGTAGATGGCATATGGTTCTCTGAGCTAGGCAAGCCCATCTTGCCCCAAACTCTATACTTCCCAGTGTGCAATGCCATTCATGAAAAAGGGCATTATGGCACCCAGTCATTTATTGATTACATACAATGTACAGAAAGTGCTGAGGATTGAGGATTGGAATTCAAAATCATTGCAAAACACAAAATCATTAAAAAACACAAAATTAACATAACACATCTATACCATAAGTTCCAGTGCCAGAGGAGAGATCCCATACTATAAGATGTAGAAGACAGACAAGCCACTATGACAATGACAGAGAAAAAATGAAGGAAAGAACAGAGAAAAGAATCATCAAAGCTGAAGGAAATGATTAAGAACTGTGCAACAAACAAGGAACACTTTTAAAAAACTTTTGAACTTTGAACTTTGCAAAAATGAACAATTGCAGAAAGAAGAGGACAAAAGGAAATGGTTTATGTAAGACTGGTGCGGCAATAGCACAAAAACACAAATTAACTTCACACTTTAGGGAAAATGCAACTGGAATACATAGCATCAAGATACAAGAGAAATCTACAGACAACTTGGAGAAAACTGACAATTGTGAAAACAAGAGTGAGTATTTTGAATGTACAATACATAAAGAGAACACAAACACAACACAAAACTGATAGTTGAGATCTTGTATAAATAAGCAAGTGTCTGAAGATTATGTAAATACAAAATGTATATATGTCTATAATGTAAATAGTTGTGAGTCTCAAAGATCTTAACCACATAAGAAGATCAAGCTATTTTCTTGTCTGGTTAACATTGATATGTAGGTCTAATGGTTGTACAAATATATCATACCTGTAACACAGGTTGGGAAAAGTAGAGTAGAATTGTAAATAATAGTCCCTAACCATGTACATACTATAGCATACTAACAATTTAACAGATAATTAGGACATTAGACACAGGGAAAGTGTAGAAAGGGCTAGGGAAGTTCAAAATTTTAGCAAGGTAGTACGGGGAAAGCATAAGAATAGAAATATTTATTTTGGTTGGATAGATAACTAAGAATACTAACATACTAACATAGACACAATATAAAACCTAACATTGCATTTAAAACATAGGTAGTTTAAAAACATAATTTGATAACAGCTAGGAATAATAAGATAGCTATATTGCATTACTTGATAGACTTATACATTCCAAATAGAAACAAGTTAAAATTCTGTTAAAATCATAGACAGGTTAAATAATAACTTAGAAGAGTTTAAGGATAGGAAAATTGTTACACTGTAAACTTAGACATTGTGTTCAATGGAAAACTTTTCTTGTTACAAAATTGCTTTATACCCTGGAAATATTGTTATATAAATAACAACTTCATTCCCCTACCCACCTATCCAAAACCTGTCTTAGAATAGGAATAGAGAGATAATTAGTATAGTGATAAGACAAGATGAGGACTTATTATTTTGGAGGGAGGGGGAATATAAGATAGGAATGGGAAATAGTGATGTATGAATTAAGTGGGACTTAAGTCCCACCACACAAAACCTGGATACTGTAAGGATGGGATTTTGTGCAAGGGAGATGGAACCAAGGGAGCCAGAGAAGGCAGTTGCTGACAGTTGCTGACAATTGAGACCAGCAGAGGATTCTGGGATTTTTCTCCTAGGAGGAAGGAAAAGAGAGATCTTTGGGTGGAGGACAGGGAGGAGTGAGGAGGGAGAAAACCTAGCTCTGATTGGTCCAAAGGCCTTGCTGAGGATCTTTCTCTTGGAAATTGAAACCCTGATTCCCTGAGAACAGCCATTTCATCACAACTCATCCTTGAAGACTACAACCATCTAGTCAGCAAAGATTTTGGACTCCATTGGGAGCAATCTCTTAGTCTCCTTCATCCATTGCCCATCCTTGCTGAAAGACCCTTTTCAGTCAAAGCTTTCAGTTATAGGAAAGAATAGAAATAGGAAATAGAAATAGAAGGGGAAGGGGGGAGAAGCTTAGGAGTTGGAACCAATAGGGTTACTTCCTAAGTGACAGACCCCATAGGAAGAGCAAAGAGGGTACCCCAAAATCCCTCTGTCCTTCACACCTTTCCTCAATGCCTGTTTTGTGAATAATAAAAGCCATTTAACAGTCAGATAGTGTTCCAATGTGCCTGAGAGACAATAAGGTAGAAGGGAATCACAGCTTGGTCTGATTGCCTTCATCTTTGAGCCAGACCACCAGCTGTGAACTTAACTGACCTGGGGGAGGTTTGACTGAAGCCTGTCCTTATTCAGGAATCAGATTGGGGTACCAAATATCTCCTCTTTTGGGAAGTCTTGTCCCCAATTCCTGTGGGGCAGCATGACCATCTAGTTCTCCCAGTTTCAGGGTGACACCCTCTTAAAGTCTCCCAGTGTATATTTGGCCCCAGGGGAGTGCTGGAGGAGAGAGGTACCATACAGATCCTCTCTCTCCCCCTTCTATCAACTTCCATTGGGGGGCCGTTTTTATTGTACAAATAGAAGACACCTCCTGCTATCCTGTTTCCCCACACACATCCCTCCCTTTCTTTGTCTTTTTGTGTATATGTATGTGTTGCTTCCCCTTTTATACTGTAAAGTTATTCAGGGGAAGGATTGTTTTTCATTTTATTAATTGTATCCTCAGCATTTATCACAGTGCCTGTCCCATTTTAGGCACTTAATAAGTGCTTATTGGAAAGGATTAGAAAATAAATGTATCACATTATCATCATCATCATCATCATCATCATAATGAATGGGAATATAATACCTTTTTTCCATTTTTCTGAAATGAGGGAAATAGATCTAAGTTTCAGTGTATACAATGTCTCCAGAGCCTCTTCTTTAAACTAAAAACAGCATACTTCACATAATTTTAGGGCACAGAGATGCAATCTGTGACCATGGAACCCATAAGCAATTTGGTCCACATGGGTATCTAAGATATAACCCTTTTTTTAAATTGGTACATAACTCTGATCAACTTTAAACTGACTGGTCACATCCATAAAACCAAGCCTAAAACTAAAATGATTATGAGAATAAATTGCCACTTTCTGTGTCTTTTAAAATACTCTTACATTCTGTCTTAGATTTAATACTAAGTATTTGTTTCAAAGCAGAAGACCAGTTAGGACTAGGTAATTGGTGCAAAATGATTTGCCCTGTATCACACAGCTAAGAAGTTTCTGAGGCTAATTTAAACCCAAGACCTTCCATATCTAGTTCTGGTTCTCTATATACTAAGTTATCTAGCTACTTTTGACACATTTATCCCAAACTAATTCATAAGCAGTGGATTCGATTCCTACTCTGTCATTTACTCCTTTAGTCATATTGAAAAAATAATTTTTTCCTTCTGTCCCCAATTCCTTCATCTGAAATATAAATAGATAGAACAAGTGACAGCTATCAACTTTTTCATTTTAAATTCTATGATCTTATAAAATATTTTTTAAGAATTCTGAATTTTTAAAAACCAATACTTAAAATTTATTATTTACTAAACATCCTCATTATTTGACCTCAGAGCCCTTTGTGTAAGGATAATCTTACCCTCAAGGAGCTTCCTTTTAAAAAAAAGAAAGAAAAATATATGAGGTGTGATTACTGAGAAGTCATCAGGAAACAGAAAGACAAGGCAATTGATGAATATGCCTTTCCTTAGAATGTATTCTTCTTGTCTTCCATGTCTTATACATAGTAGGTACTTAATTATTGCTTCTTGAGTTCGTTTGGGCCCAGGAAAGGGCTTAGAAATGTATTAGGGCAACTGAAATCCATTGGGATATTTTTTCCCTTAAATACAATGCTAGATATTCTGAAACATGGAACCACTGCTTTATTTCCAATGATCAATTACAGAATCATAGAATGTTAGAACTGGAAGGGAATCAAATTGTATTTAGTTCTTTTTTAAGTAATCCAGGTTTTGGTTCATGGATTAGGTCAAAGGTCTTTGGAAGATATAAAATTAAGAATGATTCTGCGCCAATGTGAGTGAATCCATAATCTTTAAAGGTGAACAGCTCTTTGAGGGAAAATCATTCTTAGAATTGGCCATTTAACACTGGCATTAATTGGTCTTCTTTCTGTGAGGCACAATGCTTTAACAGACTATCTAGGAACTAAACTAAGCTGCCCTCAGTCCTGTGTCTATTTGGAAATAAGAAGCTTCTTTGAAAAAAATATTGCTTCCCTTTTCTCTAGCAACACAAATCTCCTCCTCTTCTCTGTATCCATGACAATATACCAGTTAACTCACAAAAGAGAAAGAAAATATACTTTCTTGAGAGAGCATCACTATTAGAAAAACACAGTCAAGGGATGATTTGGGCTATTTTTCTGAGTAATTTAATCATATGGCCACATGAGCCCTGTTTCAAAATAATACCCTCTTCACAAATAAAGAGGGCCTGATATAATCAAATGTGTGGATCACTCATTCTATGCAATTCTATAATTTTGTGGCTTTTGTGTATAATTCTATGACAAGAAATCTGATAAATAATAGAATTCTAGCATGTTAGACCTAGAAGAGACATTAGAACTTAGAATTTCAAAGTTGGAGTGCCCTTAGAGCATAGAACGTTAGGGTGCTAGGGATCTTCAAACAGAATGTTGGAGCTGACGGAAACCTTACACTTAGGGACCTTCAAATATATATTGCTGGAAATGAAAAAGGCTTTCAAACACTGAACTGCTAGTGCCAGATGGAACTTAGAAAATAAGACTTTAAGATACAGATAATAGACAGAATTAGAAGGAACTTTAAAAGGGAGAATGTGAAAAGTGGAAGGGATCTTGGAGATGAGGTGGTGCAGAAGAAAAAAAGTTCGGCTCTAAAATCAGAACATGGGTTTCAATTCCACTTCTGAAACCTACTTTCTGACCTGAGGTGAGTCACTTCCCTTCCTAAAAGCCAGTTCCTGGTTTCCTTATCTGATGAACAGAGGAGGTAGATTAGATTTCTTAGTTGGGGCCTCTGATCCTATGATCTCCTTTATTTTATCAAATAGGAAACTGAAAAAAAGGAGGGTAAATAATTTGCCTCAAGTACCACAGAAATTCAATGGTTAAGCAGGGGCCAGGAGTCCGGTCTTCAAATTTTTGGTTTAATGATATTCAAATTTTTGAGGCTGAGCTCTGTTTCCTCCCAGATGAATATGTGGGGTGAAATTTCTTACTTTTTTCTTTTTTTATTATTAGACATTTATTAATATTTGTTTTTAACCTGTTTACATACTTTATACCCCTACGTTCCCCTTCACCCCCCACTCTCCCCCCACCCACGGCCAACGCACATTTCCACTGGTTGTAACATGTGTCCTTGTTCAGGGTCTATTTCCCATTCATGTCTGCCTCAGCCCATGCATTCAAGCAATTGTTTATCTTATATGTTTCCTCTCCTGCAGTCCTTCCTCTGAATGTGGGTAGCATCTTTACCATAAATCCCTCAGAGCTGTCCTGTGTCATTGCAGTGCTGCTGGTACAGAAGTCCATTACATTCGATTTTACCATAGTATATCAGTCTCTGTGTACAATGTTCTTCTGGCTCTGCTCCTTTTGCTCTGCATCACATCCTGGAGGTCTCTCCAATTTGCATGGAATTCCTCCAGTTTATTATTCCTTTTAGCACAATAGTATTCCATCACCTGCATATACCACAATTTGTTCAGCCATTCCCCAATTGAAGGACATCCCCTCATTTTCCAGTTTTTTGCCACTACAGAAAGCGCAGCTATAAATATTTTCGTACAAGTCTGTTTATCTATGATCTCTTTGGGGTACAAACCCAGCAATGGTATGGCTGGATCAAAGGGCAGGCATTCTTTTATAGCCCTTTGAGCATAGTTCCAAATTGCCAGCCAGAATGGTTGGATCATTTCACAACTCCACCAGCAATGCATTAATGTCCCGATTTTGCCACATCCCCTCCAACATTCATTACTCTCCCCTTCTTTCATTTTAGCCAATCTGCTAGGTGTGAGGTGATACCTCAGAGTTGTTTTGATTTGCATTTCTCTAATTATTAGAGATTTAGAACACTTTCTCATGTGCTTATTGATACTTTTGATTTCTTTACCTGAAAATTGCTTATTCATGTCTCTTCCCATTTATCAATTGGGGAATGGCTTGATTTTTTTATACAATTGCTTTAACTCCTTGTATATTTGAGTGATTAGACCCCTGTCAGAGTTTTTCGTTATAAAGATTTTTTCCCAATTTGTTGTTTCCCTTCTGATTTTGACTACATTGTTTTTGTTTGTACAAAAGCTATTTAGCTTAATATAATCAAAACCTTTAAATTTACATTTTGTAAATACCCCCCCTCTTTCCCACCCCCCATGTCTTCTTAGACCATTTAGTATCCTGTCCTCTCCCTATGAATTATTCTTCTGGTTGCTATAATAGTGAATATTATAATAGTGTGTAGAGTTCACTACAGAGAATTATACATAGCATTTCTCCACCTAGTAATACAGATAATTAGATCTCATTTATGCACTTAAAGAGTCAAGCTTAAAAGACTATGAGTTTTCTTTCTTTTCCCTCTGTTTCTTATTTACCTTTTCATCTTTCTCTTGATATTTGTGGTTGAGTGTCAAACTTTCCATTTAGTCCCGGTCTCTTTTGTGGAAAAACTTGGATTTCTTCAATTTTGTTGAATGCCCATACTTTCCCCTGAAAGTGTATGGTTAGTTTCACTGGGTAGTTGATTCGTGGCTGAAGGCCCAGCTCTCTTGCCTTTCTGAATATTGTATTCCAAGCCTTGCAGTCTTTTAGCGTTGAGGCTGCCAGATCCTGTGTGATCCTTATTGGTGCTCCTTGATATTTGAATTGTCTCTTTCTGGCTTCTTGTAAGATTTTTTCTTTAACTTGAAAGCTCTTCAATTTTGCTATTATATTTCTGGGTGTTGTCTTTTCTGGGTCCAGTGTAGAGGGTGATCTATGGATCCTTTCAATGTCTATATTGTCCTCTTGTTGTAGAACTTCAGGGCAATTTTGCTGAATAATTTCTTTAAGTATGGAGTCCAAGTTTCTATTAATTTCTGCCTTTTCTGGAAGACCAATGATTCTCAAGTTGTCTCTTCTAGATCGGTTTTCTTGGTCTGTCACTCTCTCATTGAGATATTTCATGTTTCCTTCTATTTTATCAGTCTTTTGACTTTGTTTTATTTGTTATTGTTGTCTTGAGAGATCGTTGGTTTCTAAATGTTCGATTCTAGCCTTTACGGACTGGTTTTCTGCTTTAATGTTTTGGTTTTCGGCTATAATTTTTTGGTTTTCCTTTTCAATCTGGTCATTTTTGGTCTTCAGTTGACTTGTTTCACTTTCCAATTGTGAAATTCTGCCTTTTAAACTGTTATTTTCTTGCCAGATTTCTTCCATCTTCCTCAGCATTTCATTTTTAAACTCTTCCATAGCTTGTGACCAGCTTTCATTTTTGGGGGGAGGTATGGATTTTTGTTTTCCCTCCTCTGTTGTCTGGATTTTCTCTGTATAGAAGTTGTCCAGTGTTCCAGAGTTTCTCTTGATAGTCTTTTTCTTCTGGACTTCCTTATTGCTGGCCATTGTTAGTCCCGCCCCTTTTCAGCTTTGTCTTTGCACTCAGGGTCTGCCTGCGCCTTGCAAGCTCCTGGGGGGCTCTGGTCTCGGGGTCAGGCCTCCTGGTAGTTCCCGGTCTGCCCCTCTGCCTGAGGTTCCTTCAGCAGTCTTTGGGACTGCTTCCACTGCCTCGCTCTGGTCTGCACCGGGTCTTCACTGGAGGTCCAAGCCTGGGCTAGAGATAGTTATTCAGGCCTAGGGCACTGCCTTTGCCTTCGCAGATGCTCTTAGGGCACTGCTTTCACCCAAGCAGAAGGTAGTGAAAGTCCGTGGTGTAAAAGTGGGCTGGAGATATTTATTCGCACCTGAGGAGATGCCTTCAGCACTTGGGAAAGGCCATGTTTTAGGGTCCTTTGTCCCGGCCTGAGGCGGTGCCTTCACCCACGTGGAAGCTCGGGGAAAGTTGGTGTGCCCCCAGCCACTTGGGGTCCCTCGTCTTGCTGCACACAGGTACAAGCCCTAGGGCTGCCAGTGATTATCTGGTTGCCCCAGTCCTGTTTTCACTCTTGTGCATTGGCGTTGTGCGAGGTGTGTGGGGTGGGGGGTGGGGGAAGGGCTTCTTCCTCTCGCGTTTTAGTGAGAGCTATTTCACCCCTTTATAGCGTGGAAATGCCCTGATTCTGTGTACCTTCAATGCTTCTCCCTGTTGTGGGGTTCCTTCGTTCTTCTGGACTCGTTTTTATTTCCCCTTGAGGGGTCCAGTATGCTTTGGTCAGGAGAGATTGACCAGCTGATCCTTACTCTGCCGCCATCTTAACCGGAAGCTTACTCTTTTCTTAGTTAGGAGCTTTTTCTATAAACAGAACTCTTCTCTAATAAAAGAGTTTTCTATACAATTCTAACCTTTTATGGAAGGGGACATAAGGAAACAGATGCCAATGTGCAGATTTCCCTAGCACTTTTCTAATCCCAGAGTATCTCAACCTATTATTCTTTTGGTAGTTTCAATTGTTTCCTTTTTCAAATTTAAATGTCTTTTAGTTAATGACAGCCCAGCTTCACAGTTATGCACATCCACTACTTCTCAGCTTATAAAGTTTTTCATACAACTCAGTGAGGTAAATGCGCGCGCGCGCGCGCGCGCGCGTGTGTGTGTGTGTGTGTGTGTGTGTGTGTGTGTGTATTTTACCACCATCTCCATTTTAAAGTTACAAGCAAAAGGAAATCCCCATAGTTGGCCAGTCAGTAACAAGGATTGTATGTTTGAGTCAGAGTGGTACCAAGTTGTGGAAGAACAAAGGAATTAGGGTCAGGAGACTTTGCTTTAAATCCTATTTCTGCTAGACATGGCTTCAAATATTTTATATATTACCTAAGTGACACTGGACAGGTAAATTGCCCTACCTAGATCTCAGTTTCCTCATCTAGGAAATAAAAGTCTTGACCTTGATGATACCATGCAGTTCTAGGATCTATGTTTCCATGAACTGGGTCATTAGTATGGATCAGAGTTGTGACTTTACGTCAGCTAATTCATTTCATTAAGTCTTGATTTCCTTACCTATAAAATGCCTTTGATAGCATTTGTATCACTTACTTCTTAGCATCCTGTTAGATAATGTATATCAAATTGCTATTTAAATGTCAAATATATATACAATGTGGATAAAGATGAGTACCGTGTATTTAAAGAACTATATGTAAGCATGCTATAGAGTCATATAATTAATCTAGATCATCCCCTACCTGCATCATGAGTAATTTTTCAGAAACCATCTCCATCAAAATTTCTTATAGCACAATACTATTTTATAACATTCATGTAACATAACTTGCTCAACAATTCCTCAGTTGATGGGCATATCTTCAGGTTCTAATTATTTTCCATAGTAAGGATTGCTATGAATATTTTTGTACCTATGGGTGTTTTTCTCTTTCCTTTTGTTTCACTGGGGTGTAGAGGAAGTAGCTATTGTGCTGGGCTGAATCAAAGTCTATGCAGAGTTTCATAACCCTTTTGGCATAGTTCCAGATTAACCTCCATAATACGTGAACTGTTTCACAGCTCTACCAACAGGGCCTGCATGAACCTACTTTCCCATATGCCCTCCAATGATAATATTTTCCCTCTTTGTAATTTTTGCCAATCTAATGGGTGTGAAGTTGGACTTGAGAGTGATTTAAATTTGCATTTCTCTCATTCATTATTTGAATCATGTTTTATGATGATTGATAGCTTTGATTATTTTTACTTTGGGAAATACTATTCATATCTTAGATACTTTAATAATTAGGAAACAATTCATTATTTTTAAAATGGCTTAGCTTACTATATATTTGAGAAACAATATTTCTCAGAAACATTTTTAAATTTTTTGCCAATTTCCTACATTTCCATTTTTTTATTACAAAATCTATTTTAATTTTATGTAATCTAAATTATCCATTCTACCACTTGTGAACTTCTCTCTCTCTAGGGTAGTCACTAACTCTTCCTCTACCTATATATCTGACAGTAATTTTTTCTCCATGTGGCCCTAAATTGTTTTTGATAACATCATTTCTGTCTAAATCAGTGGTTCCCACACTTTTTTGGCCTAATACCCCTTTCTAGAAAAACTAATCCTTAGCCCCCTGAAAATTAATTTTTTTAAATTTTAATAGCAATTAATAGGAAAGATAAATGCACCTGTGGCCATCACTGCTCTCCTGGATCGCTGCAGCACCCACCAGGGGGCAGTAGCTCCCACTTTGGGAATCACTGGTCTAAATCATATACACATTATGAGCAACAATAACCCTATTCAATCTACCAATCTTCTGTTTTCCTCAGTATCCTCAATTGTAGAATGTGAATAATAATAATAATAGCATGTGAATCATATGATTCAGTGGTTAGATTGTGCAGTGAATAAATTTCCGAGCCTCGAGTAAGGATGACTCATTTTCCTGAGTTCAAATTAGTACTCAGATACTTACTCACTGTGTGACTCTAGGCAAGTCATTTAATCATATTTTCCTCAGTTTCCTCATCTGAAGAATAAATTAGAAAAGGATATGACAAACCACTCTGGTATCTTCGTCAAGAAGATCTCAAATGGTGTCACAAAGAGTTAGGGATAATTGAACACAACTATACAATGTCAATCTATGATTGTTGTGCAGATAAAATGAGATAGTTGTAAAAAGGTTTAAAAGTACTTAGAATAGGGCTTAGAAATTTGCAGGCACTATATAAATGCTTCTTTTCTTCACTTTCCAAATATAGTCCCTTTTATACAATAGTAATTTATTAGTCATGTACTTGTGATTTAACTAAATTAGGGGAACAAAATAGTTTAGCTGATAGATCTTTGGAGAAGGGAAGAATTTGTAATCAAACAAGTAATAAAGTATATTATATGATCTAAAATGAACACTTTTGATTATATTAGGTTTCTTTTTAATTTATAAATTTTATTTTTTAGAAACATTTTTCCATGGTTACATGATTCATGACCTTACTCTCCCCTCCAGCACCCCAGCCCTTACCCCCCAAAGCCAATGTGCATTTCCACTAGTTTCTTCACGTGACATTGACGAGACCTATTTCCATATTATTGATAATTGCACTAGGGTGGTCGTTTAGAGTCTACATCCCAAATCATGTCTGCATCAACCCATGTGTTCAAACAGTTGTTTTTCTTCTGTGTTTCCACTCCTGCAGTTCTTCCTCTGAATGTGGATAGCACTCTTTTCCATAAATCCTTCAGAATTGTCCTGGGTCATAGCATTGGTGCTAGTACAGAAGTCCATTACATTTGATTTTACCAAAGTGTATCAGTCTCTGTGCACAATGCTCTTTTGGTTCTGCTCCTTTCACTGAATCAATACCTGGAGGTCATTCGGGTTCACATGGAATTTCTCCAGTTTATTATTCCTTTGAGCACAGTAGTATTCCGTCACCAACAGATACCATAATTTGTTCAACCATTCCCCAATTGATGGACATACCTTTGTTTTCCAGTTTTTTTGCCACCACAATGAGCACAGCTCTAAATATTTTTGTACATTTCTTTTTGCCTATGATCTCTTTCGGGGTACAAAACACAGCAACAATATGGCTGGATCAAAGGGCAGGCAGTCTTTCAGTGCCCTTTGGGCATAGTTCCAAATTGCCATCCAGAATGGTTGGATTAGTTCACAACACCACCAGCAATGCATTAATGTCCCAATTTTGCCACATCTCCATCAACATTCATTATTCTTCTCTGCTGTCATTTTAGCCAATCTGCTAGGTGTGAGGTGATAGCTCAGAGTTATTTTTTATTTGCATTTCTCTAATTATTAGAGATTTAGAACACTTTCTCATGATTGTTTTGATTTCTTTATCTGAAAATTGCCTGTTCATGTCCCTTGCCCATTTATCAATTGGGGAATGGCTTGATTTTTGGTACAATTGATTTAGTTCCTCGTATATTTGAATAATTAGACCTTTGTCAGAGTTTTTTGTTACAAAGACTTTTTTCCCAGTTTTTGTTTACCTTCTAATTTTGGTTGCATTGATTTTTTTTGTACAAAAACTTTTTAATTTAATGTAATTGAAATTATTTATTTTAAATTTTATAATTTTGTCCTAACTTTTGCTTGGTTTTAAAATATTTCCTTTCCCAAAGATCTGACGTATACTATTTTGTGTTCGCCCAGTTTGCTGATAGTTTCGTTCTTTATATTCAAGTCATTCACCCATTCTGAATTTATCTTGATGTACAGTGTGAGATGTTGATCTAAACTTAATCTCTCCCATATTATTTTCCAATTTTCCCAGCAATTTTTGTAAAATAGTGGATATTTGTCCCAAAAGTTGGGCTCTTTGGGCTTATCATAGACTGTCTTGCTGATGTCACTTACCCCAAGTCTATTCCACAGATCCTCCCTTCTGTCTCTTAGCCAGTACCATATTGTTTTGATGACCACTGATTTATAGTATAGTTTAATATCTGGTACTGCTAGGACACATTCCTTTATGTTTTTTTTCATTATTTCCCTTGACATTCTTGATCTTTTGTTATTCCAAATTAACTTTGTTATAGTTTCTTCTAATTCAGTAAAAAAGTTTCTTGATAGTTTGATAGGTATGGCACTAAATAAGTAAATTAATTTGGGTAGAATAGTCATTTTTATTATGTTAGCTCATCCTACCCATGAGCAATCAATGTTTTTCCAATTGTTTAGATCTAGTTTTAATTGTTTGGAAAGCATTTTGTAGTTTTCGTCATATAATTCCTGTGTTTGTTTTGGTAGATAGATTCCTAAGCATTTTATGTTGTATGATTTTAAATGGTGTTTCTCTTTCTACCTCTTGCTACTGTGATGTGTTGGAAATATATAGAAATGCTGATGATTTATGTGCATTTATTTTGTATCCTGCAACTTTGCTAAAGTTGTTGATTATTTCCACTAGCTTTTTAGTTGATTCTCTAGGATTTTCAAAGTAGACCATCATATCATCTGGAAAAAGTGATAGCTTGGTCTCCTCATTGCCTATTTTAATGTCTTCAATTTCTTTTTCTTCTCTAACTGCTACTGCTAGTGTTTCTGGTACAATATTAAATAATAGAGGTGATAATGGGCATCCTTGTTTCACTCTTGATGTTATTGGGAATGCTTCTAATTTATCCCCATTGCATATGATGCTTGTTGATGGTTTTATATATATATATATATATATATATATATATATATATATATATACTGTTTATTATTTTTAGGAAAGGGCCTTCTATTACTATACTTTCTAGTGTTTT
>NC_058132.1:104627327-104670825 GCF_016433145.1 Gracilinanus agilis
ATGAGAGAGAGTGAGTGAGAGAGAGAGAGAGAGAGAGAGAGAGAGAGAGAGAGAGAGATTGAGAGAGAGATCTCCATGTGTTTTCTGCTTCTATAGACACCACTATGTTTTGCTGCTCGAGCAAAAAGAAAGCTTCATGAAAGAATTAATCTGACATTCAAGGATGGTGTTTTGTCCTCCTACACTGGGGTACACATATATTCACAAATATACATAGATGTGTTTATATGTATATATGCACACAAATATTTATATAGTATATTTCTTATTCATTCATTTATATAACTATGCACTTATTTCCATGTTCAAAAAAGCACAGAACTTTTCACTGAAGTATTACACTTCAAAGTAGTAAGGACTTGATCACCGTACTTGCTGGCAAAAGACATAGTGCCTACCACACAAAGAAAGAGCCAGAGATTTTCTTGCTAACTGAGGATACCCAAATACCAAGCTACTTGGTAGATTTACAAAGGGCAGTAGCCTTGTTCCTTTGACCCTAAAAGAAATAGCACTTTCAAAATCACATTATCAATAACAACCAATCAAGTCTTATACTTGTCTGAGACTACTGCCAAATATCTTTTAGAGCAAGTTCTGCCCTGGATGTCAAACCACAAAGAGCTGATCCTCTGACAGGAGGCCCATGGTTTTCCATGTGTTTTCTGCTCCTGCAGAAAAATTCTGCTGGTCAACCCAAAACAAAGTCCTTGAAATATACATTATGAATTATTTGCTTCATCCACTTGGTTCCACTTGACATGGTAATTAGCAGGTTTTATTTTTTTGTTTTTCTGAACACAAGAGGAAAAACCCTAATGCACCATGAATGTTGAATTGATTTTGCACTCATGTGTGCCTCCAGTTTGACAATTGGTATTTGTAAGATATAGAGAGTCTGTCCCCAAATTGCTTACCTCAGCCACCTTCACAGATCCTGGAAGTCAAGACCAGGGAAAATGCTGAGTAGCCTAGGAAAAAAGGAAACAAAAGAAAACAAAACATAACCATGACAAGAATTAGTCTGACATTCATAGGAGGTGAGTATTTGGCTCTCCTACACTCAGGAAAAATGTTATTTCAATACTAATAGCATAATGCAGAGAAAGAACAGTTACACAACAAAGAAAATAATGGCTCTTTCTACTGACCCTTCAGTTACCTGGGGTGAGCCTCCATTCTTGGGGAGTTGTCATCAGGAAGCATGGGAACAGTTCTAGCAAGCCATTATTTGGTAAATCATTCAATCTCCCCCATTTCAATTTTCCTGAATGTAAAGGGCATCTACTAACTTGGCAAGTTGCCTATTTCCTGAATGTCCCAATTGAAGACATGCTTTTGAGATGGAGGGCATTACATGCATACACTTGTGTCATTTGTCTCTTAAAACAGAAACAACATGCTTTTAACCAATAAGGACCATGGCTTATGGAGGGGATATACCACCCTGTATTCCAGTGAAGAGATTAGCAAGCTTAATTCTGTATTTTCAAAATGCACTATGAAATTCCTCATCACTGTCCTCTACTAAAGTAAATCTTAACTTTTTAGAAACTTCACAAGTAAAATGATCACACACACATCCACACACACACAAATACACCCTTAAACTGAACCTAAAAGGAAAAGCCTTCTTTTTATTAAAACTATACCCACATTTGACTATGACTATTATTTTTTCAATAAAATAGGAAATTAACATGATTGATAAACTCAGCTATTATACTTTATGAAAGGATTAATAGTGCAACTAATTTCAGCAGAAAGCTATTTTCTCTAGGATTCTAGAAATCTAGAGTTTAATAACCATATACTTGTTATGACTTGTTAAGCTCATAATTGTTTTATTTTAATATGCAAAAAGCTGAACCATTTAAATACAAACCCACAAAGGTCAAAGCAAAATATATCCTTCTGTTTGCATCCATTTATTGAGACATTTACAGAAAAAAAGCACACCATTTGCAGAAAAAGCACATAGTCTTAAATAGTCTGTCAAAGTGTTCCTTCTCTGGAATTGTAACCTTTATTTTTATTAAGTAACATTTAGAAAGAAGGCATATATTTAAATATGTATACTATACAAGGAACTACCACTAAACATTAATCTTCATTATAATCATATAAGAACAGAGATGCATATAATATCCTCTTAGATATTATAGAACCTTGTGTAGATTCAAAAGTCATCTGTACATTTGTTTGTGAAGGAGATTTCCAGAAGAAAGTTGAAATGGAAAAATAAAAACAAAAAAATCTGACCGTTTGAGTGGATGTGATGTGAGAGTAACAAAAAGTGATTTTAAGACAGACATGCTACATTTTCTAGTAAAGTACCAGATGTAAAGCCAGAAGGCTCTGAAATAAGACTCCCATCTCATTCATTTAGTAGATGTGACAAAGCATTGAACTCTCTCAACCTCAGTGTCCTCTTCTCTAAAATGGGGACAGTGGCATTGCCAATCTTAAAGAATTATAATTATATATATATACATATATATATATACATGTTTATAAAACTGAAAGTGCTTTCCACATACCACCTATTTTCATCATTATGATTATTGTAATTAAATTAATAAAGGCATGAAGTCTATAATAGGAGAAGAGTTAAACTCACTATCGACTGTTCTGGTCAAATCAGTTACCAATTTTATAATGTTTTACAATCTACAGAATGCTTTCATTTAATAATAGCTCTATAAATTAGTTAATTTAGGTGGTATTTTTTTTAAGTTCATGGATTACAACACAAACACAGAGATGAAGATAATCGCTTAGGTGTGTACAATAAATGTTGGGTTTGGGTCTTTAATTCTTATCTTGTGATCTCAAGACTAATGGGTTCCCACTGCCTCACAGTATATCCCTATGGAATCCTTATCATATCTATAGAGAGAATGGAATATCTGAGCTAAGCTTAAAGAAGAGGCATGAAAACAGATTTAATGGTTTATTCTATGAATTAAATTAAAAATACACCTGTTGCTATCTACATTTAAAAGGACTTCCATGAATTTCCTGCATTGGAACTAATTTTCCCAGTTTACTGTTTGGTATATATCACAGGACCTAATCAGCATGAGAAAAAAATGTGTACCAATTAAAACAAACCCAAATTTGTTTGGGTTGTCTTAAGTTTTGAGTTTGTTGTCACTGAAGGCTTTCAAGGATAAACAGGAGATAATACAAGGCTTGGTAGAGGCATCACTAGCCGGAAGGAAAGCCAGATAGTCTTTAAAGGGACACAAGTCTTAATAGTAGAACTTGAGAGCAGAAGTTATATAAAAGAAGCTAGATGGATACATAAAAACTAAGTTCTAAGAGATATGGTGATTTCCTGTCACTGATAGTGTTCAAGTCTTAAGTCAGGTAGGTTATTGATAGGGTTCTTGTATAGCATAAGAGCTGGATTAGGACTTCTGTAGCCCTTTCTATCTCTGCTATTCCATAGTTTCCATGGAATCAACATTTTTTCCCTGACAAGACCTACAATTTACATGGCTTTGCCTTGCCTTGTCTCTGGGACACATCCAAATGAATTCACTAATCATTCTTTGCCCTTCCTATAGGGGATGGCTGAAATTCAGCAATTTGTATAAAACTATGTTACCATGGGCAAGTCATTAATTTTCCCCGTGCCAGATATTTTTCATCTTTCAAATCAGGACTGTTGTATGACACATTTTCCTACAGTTTCTATCAAAATCTATGACATTTTCTCCTACTTGAATTTTTTCCTGTATGATGTAGTAGAAATAGAATAATGTTTCACATTAAAAGACCCAAGTTCTTCTTCTGTCTCCTTTAGTGTTTAATTATATCAAATTAGTGAACTGCTTATCTCTGCTGTGCCTCAGTCTCTTCACCCATAAATTGTGAGTAATAATATTTGTATTGATATCCCCACAGGGTTGTTGTGAAGGAAATACTTAGTAAGCCATCTACGTGGCATAATTGGACAGAGTATTGGACCCAGAATCAGGAAGAAATCAGTTCAAACTCAGCCTCAGACGATCATTAGCTATATGGCCACTGGGATTATTATTTAACCACATTATGCTTCAGTTTCCCCATCAATAAAATGGGAATAAAAATATTTCCAACTTCCAAGTTGTCATGAGAACAAAATGGGATAAAATGTTCAAAGGGCTTTGAAAAACTTTAAAACTCTAAAAAAAAGGCTAGATGCTATAATTATAAGCCTTAAAATGTCATAGAAATAGGAGTTATTAGCCAAGCTCACAGAAATAAAAATGCCTTTCTCTAAGACACTTCCAATTCATATGTGAGACAGCTATTCAGTTTCATTATTAAGGTGGTTTTAGCTAATTCAAGTACTGTGTTGGAAAGAGAAGAACTCTGGGTGATTGCAAAGTGGAATGGATTACAGACAAAAAATTCTCAAATTGGTCTTTTCTGAAAGTGATTTTGAATTTTCTAACAAGTTGACTCAATGTTTAATCTCTTTAGCTGAAGGTATCTAGACTTTCTAGTAAAAACATTCATTTTACTTAATGGTTCTAATGGCATTCCATTTTTATCAATAGCCATTGGCTGGTGAAGTGATAGGGCAAGAGGAGGTGCACTTCCTGTGATCTAAGATGAGGAAGACAGTATGGCATAAGTTAGAATGATAGGTTAGAAATTAGGAAGATCTTAGGTCAAATTTCTGACATGTATTAACTCTTTGACCATGAGTAAGCCACTTAATGGTTTTGAACTTCTGTTTCCATATCTACAAAATGAGTAAAATAAAATCTGATGTACAAATTGACAAGTTGTGATGCTTACACAAAAATTTAGCAAACCACTTTGCAAAACTGAAAGAACTGTATGAAAAGTTTGTTATTATTATTAACAACAGTGGAGAGAACTGGATTATTAAAAATAAAATGGGCATGGCAACACTGAACTGAAGGCCAAAAATGGAATATATGTGGAGAAATCTAAGCAATTAGAAATAGGAATATTGGAGAACCTAGATCTGCAGCAAAAGTTACTATGAACTTTCATGAAGGAGACTAAGTTGGGCTCATGAGTTCTGACAATAGTAAAAATCAACATTAGAGAGGAAATTCAGGTGTCTCCACCAGATGTTGCCATGGTAAAAAATGCAAGCAAAAGTATGGGTTGCTGCTATTCAAGCTGTGACTCATTTAGAAGCTGGACTCCCAATTACAGCCAACCAAAAAGACTTGCACACACTTGCACAACATTGAGTGCAATAAATTATATGAACTGTCTGATGCATATCTTTATCATTTATGTTGGAATCCGACACCTGCACTAGGAATCCACTTGTTTCTGGCTCATATTTCTTTTGACTTCTATACCCATAATTTGCTGATTACTGTTTTCCATATCTGACCCTCCATGATCCTGGACCCTTTTTTGAGGCTCATCTCTGTTATTACATCTTTTTCTGGTCCCCAAATGCCCAGGACACTTAAAAGCAGCTTCTTCTCAGAGTTATTGTGAAGATCAAATGAGATAATATCTATAAAATGCTTAGCACAGTGCTTAGTAGATTGTAGGTATTTATTAAATGCTTTTCCCTCTCCTCCCCATTCTGGCCAACTTTCATTATACAATTTTGGAGGTTCAACTTGCTTCAAATATCCCAATGAGCTTCTGCACATGATGGAATTAGGGAATTAAGTTCTTATGGTGGTGCTGAGGGAGAATTCCATCAATTAATAATCATATGGAATGATTGTGATTTCCATCACTATTCTAATCATTTTGTCATGCATTATTAATGCTTTTGATAAGATATGTTCCAAGATTTTGACACAACATTCTTCACTATCTTTTGTAACATGTTATGCTTAGAAATGAGTATGTACTACAGATTCCATCAAACCAAGGAAGGAACAGTAAGATTATACCTTTTCTCTCTTTAGGGAAGAAGGAGATAGGAATTGGGACCTACATAAAGTGTGGTTGGTCTAAGGAAAATAGCATGTGTTCTTGTAGCAGTTTGTCTTTTACTCGTTTCTACCTAATGATGCCACAAATGCTAATTATTCAAAGTACTTGAAAGAACTGGGAAGCTTTAATTGGTAAAAGAGAAATTTTGCTGAGGGCATCATTTCTGTCTTTAAACAACTGAAAATTTGCCTCACTGAAGAGAGATTAGTGCAGTGATTACCAAAATGTATGCTACCGCTCCCTGGTGGGTGCTGTAGCAATCCAGGGATGCGGTGATGGCCACAGGTGCATTTATCTTTCCTATTAATAATTTTAAAAAATTAATTTCCAGGGGGCTAAGTAATATTTTTCTGGAAAGGGGGTGGTAGGCCAAAAAAGTTTGGGAACCACTGGATTAGTGTTTTTTTTTAACCCTGAAAGACCAAGAAATGAAAACTTTAGAGAGCACTTCCTCCTTAACTTATAAAGTTTTCTAAAATGTGTTTTCCTTCACATCTCTTAAGATACTGAGTACTCTACTCACGTACCACAACCTCTTTAGCCATTCACTATTGAATGGACTCTACTTCATTTCTAGTTCATTACTACTATGAAATATATTCCTACAAATATGTTAGCATATATAGCATTTTCCCCCTTGAATTTGATCTCTTTGGTGGTATGAGCCCAGTATTGGTTTTCTCTACTAATTTTCCTTTAAATAAATGCTACCTAGTTATTTAGCTAAACTTTATATGATATGATTGTGATTCTTGTGTTTTTTTCTGGTCATCTTTCTGAGGTGTTAGCAATTCACTTGTTAAACTATGGCCCAAGAAGAGAACAAAATACTTGTAATATCTTTCCTAAAATCCAGTGCCCAGGAATGTTTATATACTGGTTGTATCATCAAAGCAGATCTGAGGATGGCAGGACTATATGTTCCTTCTTTCCAGACACCTTATGAGAAAAAAAACCACAAAATTCCAAATAAAGGACTTGAATGATGACTGGCAGTATGGCTGAAGAAAAATACCAAACCCAAAGCTTTGCTGAAATGAACTTTAGTGGATGTTATATCTGCTTCAGATGTCTGACTCCATGTCTTTCCCTTATGGTTCTTATGACAACAATAAGCTAATAGATTTATGCCATAGAATCGCTGACCTTTGTTGGAGGAAACATGCTGTCATGGGAAAAAAAATAGCATATGCTGCTGTGACCTCTGATTTTGATAGTGACTGACAACGTGGTCTGGTGCTATCCTCCAGAAAGCTTCTTTATCTATTTTGGCATTGTTACCCTTTGATTAACTTCTGACACTTGCTGGAACACAGATCCTTGCCAGGGAAATTGCTGGGTGATGCACATTGAATTCCATAGAGCCACTGCTATTTAGAACAGAGATGTACACAAAAACAGGGTGTTCGCAGGGCTCTTTGGACAAATGATATTGATTCTGGCTTACTCAGAGATTTCTAAGCTCAGTGTTTCTCTCATGACTTTTAGAATATAATATACATGCATGGTCAGCTGCTGAGAAAGATATAATTAAAAGTGGAAGGTAGATAAGAAGACAGTTAGTCCAAAACACTGCTTGGAACTAGATTCTTTCCCATACCATCCATGGTAAATAGATATTTAGTCTCTGTCTGGAGACTTGAAGTAATGAGGAACTTACTGCTATGTTAGATATTAGAATATAATTTCATTAAATGTAAATTCCTTGAGAACTGGCTTTTTTTTTTATTCTTTGTAGTTCTGCTGCAAGCATCTACCACATATCTGGCATGAGGTAGGTGCTTAATAAATCCTTGTTTATCTATTTAATATCCTAATTGTGAATATCTCTCTTATATGGATATAAAATGGGTCTCACTTTCATCCATGAATCATAGTTCTCCTCCCTTTAACTCTGAACACATTTAGTCTGTGTTCTCCAGAGCAGTTTCAAATTTTTGTTGACTGTAATCATGACTCTTCATTCTTATATTTCTCTTTCCTGAGAGTAAAATCCCTTGTTATTTCAACCACCCATGCTATGCTGGGTTATAAGTGTCCTCAGTATTGCCATTTTCATCTTAAAAGCTTCCAGATTCCAATACCACCTCCACCCGAAAATGGGTACCCAGAACTGAGCAAGAAGCTTCCGATGTGCTTGCAAAATTGCAGGTCACAGTAGCATGAGGGAACTATCGCCTCCGTAGTTCAGGACACTATACTAGTGAGTCTTGAGAGAGGCCGAGATCAAAATGAATAATGCAAGAAGGCAGGGACCTGAAGCAAATGTTAACTAATTTCAAAATGGGTCAGAATCATAACAATTAAGTTCCTGACATGTGAAGTCATTTTTCCCCCTAAAATATTAACCAACTTGCTTCATTTCTGCTAGATTGATTTGTGGAGCATGAAAGGTCATTTCAGAGGCAGAGGGGGAATTTTCCAAGCAGAAGGGAATTTGGCTTCTACAAGCCATCCATAATGAGAACCAATAAATTACGCAAAGCTCCTGTTTACCTAAGCTGAAATATTGATGTCCAAGCCCACATCGAATGCAAATCTCAACATTAATCATTTTTCTCCAGTCTGGAAATTCAGACCATGGTAACACATGCTTTGATAGACCTATACATCATAGTTACAGCAACATTAGACAGTGCATCAGTGACAGAATACAAATATATTGCATCTGAGTTACTTGGTTTTCTCTGGCAAGATTTTTATTTGTATCTCTAAGCCTGGTCTAGGTTTTGGGAAGAATTTTGACATGTGCTTGGTTCCAGACATGGGGCTTGAGATTGGGTATGAGGACTTCATCTGTGGGTGGCCCTTTAGTAACATCTAAACAAGTCATTGTTTCTTAAGCTGACATCCTCCATGGATCAGCTCAAAAGGAAATGGCTTTGTAACCATATTTTGGTGTCCCCTTATTATCTACGTTCTATCCCTCCTCATGCCACCTTCTGATATTTCCTGCCCTGGTATTTGCCTTGAATATAATATCCCTTAGTATGGGAATTATTGTTGTTCCTTTTTTCCTTTATATAACCAGAAACTTGCATAAAGGATCCTTACATATTTTTCCCTAAAATAAAAACATGTTTTCATCCTTGGAGGAAATACTATTATACACCATAGATGGGTGTAGAAAATTCCCCAATGATGCAATTGTGCAACTCACTTGTAATATATAGTCTTGGTAACTTGCCTGGGAAAACTGAAAGTTTAACTGAATTACCTAGAGACACACAGTTAATACAAATAAGTGGCATGGCATTATGCCAAGTTTTCTTGAATCTAAGGCCATCCTACAATTAGCTATGTCCAACCACATAGTAGGTCCTAAATAAGTACTTATATGAATGAATGAGCTCTAAAAAAAGGCTTTGTATGTGACCTCATTAGTATCCACATTTGAGAGGTGAATGACTAAAGTGGGACAGGGATAACTGAATCATTCTAATGATTAGATATTCTATGTTGGATTGTCTTTTATCTAAATTTAAACTAATGAGATAATGTACATCTCTCTACTTTAGCATTGTCATAACATCTTGAGATCCACATGGGCTACTTTCCTCCTCCTTTACCCTTAATGGATCCCCATTGTCTAGCCAAAATTGTCAATACCCCCTTATTTTTACATTTAAAGTAATATACAACCTCGGTACAAGATACTTTTTTTCCATTAATTTTTCTTTTTAAAAAATGTCAAGGGAGGGAAAGGTAGGTGGCTCAATGGATAAAGAGTCAGGTCTAGACACAGGAGGTCCTAGGTTCAAATCTGGTCTAAGATACTTCATAGCTGTGTGGCCCTGGGCAAGTCAACTAACCCCCACTGCCTAGCTCTTACCACTCTTCTGCCTTAGAACCAATACACAGTATTGATTTTAAGATGGAAGGTAAAGGTTATTTAAAAAAATGTAAATGTAATTATCATCAAGAAAAATAAATATTGCATTAAACGATCGGAAGAGATGTATAAGAAACTATGAACTTATATCCAAGTTTTTAAAGATGTATGCCTATGTGTGTTTGTATATACACATGCACATGTAAGTATGTACCCAGAGATATATGTATATATATATATGCATGTATATGTATTCATATATTTATCACAATAGTTTTGTCATATATATGTATACTTATATCACAAAAATGTAAAGTATTATAATAGTAACAGCAATGTTTTATTTTTCCCATATCTGTCATTACTCAATATTTTGCCATCTCTTAGGTTGAATAGAAGTTTTCCTTAGTAAATATAATATACATGTACATATATATATATATGTTCATATATATATATATATAGATACATGTATCTATATACACATATACAAATCAATGCTATGACAATATCTGAGAACGCACATTTCAATTTCCATAGTAAGTTCACAATGTCTCATTCTTACCTCTATGGGAGGCTTGTTTTATTATTAATCTTTTAAAATCCTTATTGTTCCCTGATTTGGTCAGACTTCTGACTCAACCCTCTTCTTTTTCCATATCACATACTTTCCTTAAACTAGAAAAAATATTGTAATCAAATAGGACTACTTTACAGAATTGCAGATTTTCATATTTGAAAGGGAGTTCCTAAAACGATCTAGCATTGAATGAGACTCCCCCTCTATAACATCCCCAACAAATGGTCATCTAGGTTTTATTAAAAAAGCTTCTAGTTTCTGATAGTCCATTAAATCTGAAGGTGGTCCCCCAAGGTATTGAATAGTTTTCATTGTTGGGAAATGTTCTCTTGTTACAATAAGTTGAACTCTGCCACGTTGTTAACTTCCAAGTATTGTATCTAATTCTGCCTTCTGAAATCACAAAGAAATATCTAACCAATGTCAGCTCTTAATATGTTTTGATATTGTAATTATGTTCTTCTTTAAAGTCTTTCTGAGATAAACATTCTGAATTTTTCTTCATTCAATATAGCACAATCGCCAGAATTTTTATCATCCTACTCCTATTGAAGGCTTATCTCCCTTAAGTATTATCTCATCTCATCTAAATATCCTTAGTTCTTTCAACTGATCCATTTGTTTCTAGATTTCAAAAGCATTCACTGTGCTGTTTTCATCTATATGCTCACTAGTTTATAAGTATTCTTTCCAAAATGTGATAGCCAAAAATAAGTAGGATGTTCCAGATGTAATCAGGCACTAGACATGCTGGCACTTTTAAAGAGGTCTTAGGTTGCTTTAGCTTATTTGAATATCTTGTCACATTTTAACTCATTTGATTTTCAGTTTATTAAAACATATCTTTTTAATGATATAATTATCTACTCATTATTTGACAAAAACTGCTGGGAAAACTGCAAAACTATGACAGAACCTATGCATAGACCAAGACCTCAGGCCATATAACAAGTAAAGTCAAAATGTAAAGATGATTTAGAAATAGAATATACTATAAACAAATTGGAGAATACGAATAGAGAAAGGAAGAATTTATGACCAAATAAGACATGAAGAACATTACAGGATGTCAAATAGATAACTTAGACTCCATTGAAATTAAAAAAAAAGTTTTTTGAACAAACAAAACTAAAGCAACCAAGTCTAGAAGGGGAATAACAAATGGGAAAATGTGTATAGTAAGTATAGCTGACAAAGATCTCTTTCCTCAAACATATAGTGAAATGAGTCAAATTTATAAGAACATAGCACAGAACCCATTTGATAAATGGTCAAAGGATATAAAGAAATAGATCTCAGATGAAGAAATTAAAACTCTCTTCAGTCATATAAAAATGTTCAACATCATTATTAACTAATGCAAATTAAAACAATTCTTAGGTTCCATCTCATACCTATCAGAATAGTTAATATGATAAAAAATGAAAGTAACTGTTGGAGGGGATATGGGAAAATTGGGACACTAATACACTATTGGTGAAGCTGTGAACTGGTCTAACCAAACTGGATAGCACTTTGGAATCATGCCTCCAGACCATAAAACTGTATATACCCTTTGATTCAGCAATACCACTACTCTGTCTATATCCCAAAGAGATAAAAAAAAAAAAAACATGGAGGGAAAAAGGATCAACTTTACAAAAATATTTATAGCAGCAATTTTTGAGGTGGAAAAGAATGTAACACTGAAGGGATGTCCATCAATTCTGTAATAGCTGAACAAATTGTGGCATATGATTATGATGGAATATTACTGTGCCATAAGAAATGATGATTAGGACTGCCAACACACAGACACACACACACAGACACACACACACACACACACATACACACACACACACACACACTAACTTGGAATGAATTTATATGAAGTAATGCAAAGTGAAGTAAATGGAACTAGTAGAATGCTGTACCCAGGACCAGCAATAATGTATGACAGTGATTCCCAAATTGGTGCTACTGCCCCCTGGTGGGTGCTGCAGTGATCCAGGAAGGTCCGAGGGCCACATTTTTTTTTTTTTTTTTTTTTGCATTACATTCTATTCTGAGTTCAATAAATAGTTCCATAATTTCCAAGGTGCTCTAAGTAATATTTTTTCTGGAAAGGGGGCAGTAGGCCAAAAAATTTTGGGAACCATTGATGTATGATGATCACTTGTGAATGATTTAACCATTATCAGCAATGCAAGGGTCTAAGACAACTCCAAGGGACTCATGACAAAAACAAACAAACAAACAAACAAACAAACAAAAAAAACTACCCAATGCTATAGAGGAAATGATGGTGTCTGAATGTGGATTGAAGCATATTATTTATCACTCTATTTCCTTCATGAAATTTTTTCTTGTAAAAGCAAAATGTGTCTTTTTTCACAACATGACATATATGGACATATTCATTGCATGATAGCACATGTATAACTTATATCTTATTACCTGCCATCTCAGGGAGGGAAAAGAGAGGGAGGAAGGAGAGAACATGGATTGCAAAATATCAGAAAATGACTTAATTGTATCTCCATGTAATAAAAGAAAAAAGAAAAGAAAAATACCTTCATCTAGCCTTGCCTCTCTCATTTTGTGCATGTGAAATTGATTTTTTATGCCAAGGATAAGAATTCATATTTACCCATATTAAATGTAATATTCTTAATTTTGACAAATAAAAGCCTGATGGGATTTTTGTTAGATCCTGGCTTGGTCCTCTTGGTCTATTTATCATATCACCTCTAAATTTGATTATGATGTCCCTTAAAACTTTATCCAACATACATATATATATATATATATATATATCCAATGCATAATGTGTGATAATTATAAACAACATACTGTTTGATGTTATAATGAAAGGACTGTAATGGAGTCACTTAGACTAAGTGGTCCTAAAGACCAAAAACATATCAAAGCAAAGAAAGACAGTTTGTTCTTTTTCATTGGTCTGATGTCTATGAACTCTGTCACAGGCTGATAATGTCACAGCTTGTGAAACATTGAAATTTTTGACTTGTTGTGGGGGTCTTGAGTGATTCTCCTTATTGCTTTATATAATTAAGTTGCATCCCACCTCCCATCTCAGTCTGATAAAGAAAATCTCCCTATACAATTATTATCCAATCTTGGTATCAATAAGTGGCCTGGAGAATTTCTCAAAATCTGGTCATATCAGAAATGTCTTCTCCCATAAGGGCACCAATTTTATATGCTCAACCAAGCTCATTCTTAGGGTAAATAATTTCATTACTTAAACTCCAGTTTCAAATATGTTTTCTCCTGACATTTCTCCTTCCCCGATGCCCTGAGCAAGTTTCTTTACCCATGAAGATTAACCTTTATCTATTTATATTGCCATATTGTGTGAGTGTGTTATAATTTTGCCACATCCCCTCCAACATTCATTATTTTCCTTTTATATTCTTATTACTGTTAGAGATATCCCCATCCTTCCAGTTTCCTTGGCTTGTAGATTCAGTGTCTTCCTCCACTTTTTACTAAATCTCTCATACAAATACCCATACTGCCAAATTTTATCAAATTCACCTTTACCACATGTTTCTTTATTCCTCCTCTTCTCTCTTCTGATACTGCCACCATCCTAGGGCAGGCTCTTATCATTACATGTCTGAATTACAATACTATACTCATTGGTTGACCATCCACAAGTCTTTCCTCCTCCAGCCTATCCTGTTCAACTACTAAAATGATTTTCCTAAAATATAGCTCAATTTGCATCACTTCGCAAATTATCAACTTCTTAACTTCCAGGATCATGTACAAAATTCTCTATTTGGCATTCAAAGTCCTTTATAATGTATCCCCTCCTTCATTTTAGGCTTCTTACATCATGCTTTCTGATACACTTGCTTTGATCCAGTGTCAGTGGTCTCTTTCCTATTGCACATATAAGAAACTTCATCTATTGGCTCTGCATTTTCTCTGGATATTCCCATTCCTGAAATCTTCTTCTTCATCTCTGATGACTGGCTTCTTTAACTTAGTTTAAGTACCAAACTAAAATTCCATCTTAGGGGGCAGCTGGGTAGCTCAGTGGATTGAGAGCCAGGCCTAGAGACGGGAGGTCCTAGGTTCAAATCCGACCTCAGACACTTCCCAGCTGTGTGACCCTGGGCAAGTCACTTGACCTCATTGCCTACCCTTACCACTCTTCCACCTATAAGTCAATACACAGAAGTTAAGGGTTTAAAATAAAAAAAAAATTAAAATTCCATCTTATACGGAATGCCTTTACAAACCCTTTTTGATATTAATGCCTTCCCTCTGGTAATTATTTCCAATTTATTCTGTCTATAGTTCTTTTTCTGCAAATATGCTTTTGCTTGTTGTTCTCCCAAATAGATTATGAGCTTCTATAGGTCAGTTTTCTATGGATCAGTCTTTTGCCTCTTTTTGTAGTCCTTAGTATTCCATACAATATCTGGCATACAATAGATGCTTAACAAATGTTTATTGACTAACTCACCTTAGACCTCAGTTAACCAAACCTTAAAAAACAGGGAATTATACTAGGTAGCTTCCAAAGTCCCTGACACATCTATATCTATGATCTCATGCCATATTGTTATAAATGGGTTAAGATCTGCTTCAGTGGAAAACATTTTTACACTGGATCTGTCATAAACTTAAAAATGTCATTATTATATGTGTATTTTTTCTATCATCACATAAATATTACCATTGAGTCTAGAGTGAAAATGAGCAGATTGTAGATTTAAGGATCATAAACTTGCTTTGTAGCTCCTTTATTCTCCTTAGGGAAGAATGTATGTGCTGGCTTAATGACCTCAGAGGTCATTAAGTTTAATATCTACATGGACCATCATTTCACTGAACAACATTCTTGTTTATTCATTGGCTGAAGACCTTCACTGAGGAAGAACTTGGTGCTTCATAATAAAGGCCACTCCATTTTTTGAAAATTATAAAATTTGGAAAATTTATTCTTTCATTGAGCTTAAATTTTCCTTTTTTATAATTTTCACTCAGGCAGCTAAGTGGCCAGTGGATAGAGTATTGGGCCTGGCTATTAATAGCTTTTGGGACCCTGGACAATTTATCTAATCATATTTACCTCAGTTTCCTCATCTGTAAAATGATGTGGAGATGGAAATGGCAAGGCATTACAGTACATTTGTCGAGAAAATATGAAATGAGGTTTCAAATAGTTAGACATAACTGAAATTACTGAACAAAAACAACATTCATTCAGTGGTCCTACTTCTCCCTTCTCAAAACATTTAAATAAATAAAACTTCCATTACTTTCTACACCAAGCAGACTCACACATATGTTGAATAACAACCTTTCTAACTCTTAAATTTACTCTACCTCTTTTGAATTTAGAAGGAGAAACAAGGAAATTAAGCAACTGTATACTGCCTGGAAGACTATAAGAATAGCAAGTCAACAAATATCTGCTATATGCCAATCATTGTGCTAAGTGCTGAAGAATCAAAGAAAAGGGGAAAAAAATCCCTGCTCTTAAAGAGATTACAGAATATGGATCAGGAAACATGCAAAGAATTACGTGCAAACATGATATATAGAGGAACATTTGGGGAGTAGTCTCAGAGAAAATGTACTAAGATTGAGAAGGACTTAGAGAAGATTCTTTCATGTAGTGGAATTTGTTGAGATTGTAAAGAAAATAGATATTCTCTAAGTGATAAATGATCAAGGATTTGAATTGTTAGTTCTCTGATGAATAAACTAAAACTATCTTCAATCATGTAAAAATGCTTCAAATCACTATCAATTAGAGAAATGCAAATTGAAATAACTGTGTGGTACCATCTCATACCTATCACACTGGTTAATGTCACAAAAAAAATGAGAATGATAAATGTTTGAGGGGATGTGTGAAAATTGGGACATTAATGCTCTGTTGGTGGAGTTGTGAACTGATAAAATCATTCTGTAGCGAAACTTGGAATCATGTCCAAAGGACCATCAAACTTGCATGCCCTTTGACCAAACAATACTACTACTACATTTGTATCATAAAGAGATCTATAATAGAGGAAAAGGACCTAGCTGTACCAATATGTTTATAGCAGCTTTTTTATAGTGGTAAAGAATTGGGAACTGAAGGGATGTCTGCTGTCCAGTTGGAGAATGGCTGAACAAGTTGTGATATGTGATTGTAATGGAATACTATAGTGCCATAAGAAATGATGAACAAGATGATTACAAAAAAATCTGGAAAGACTTATATGAAGCGATGCAAAGTGAAGTGAATAGAACCAGGAGAAAGTTGTACAGGGTAAAAGCAATATTGTAAAATAATCAACTGTGAATACCTTAATTATCATCAGTAATGCAAAGATCTAGGACAACTCCAAGGCTATCCACCATCATAGAAACAACTGATGAAGTTCTGAATGCATATGGAACCATCCCATTTTTCACTTTATTACCCTTATGATATTCTTTCCTTGTATAACTGACATATCTTCTTTTACAACATAACAAACATGGAAAGATGAATTGCATGATTACAATGTAATCTATATAACATTAACTGCTGTCTTGAGGAGGGGAACAGGAAAGAGGGAGAGGACATATATCACAAAATATCAGAAAGTGATTATTAAAAATTGTTTTGACATGTAACTGGGAAAATGTCATCATCATCATCATCATCACCATCACTGAAATAAAATGGAGATTAGTAGGAAGAAAACTCCACAAATTTGGAAGATCTCTATCTCCATGGAGAATCTTATAAAGGAATTATAAAGAAGTCAGTGCCATGGAAGTATAGGATTCATAGAACTGAATAAGATGAAAAAATGGAAAGGAAAGACAGGGAAGGTTAAAAGGGAAGATCAGAGTAAATGATGAGTGGGGAGAGTGTGGGCAAGAAGCTCTCATAATGTCCAATCCTGAAATGATAAGGATCAATATCAGGATGGTGACTCTCAGAAGGCCAAAAAAGGAGTACAAATGCCATGAAGATATAATTAATAGGACATGGCAACATAGTGGATGGTGGGGGGGAAGGTGAGAACACATGAGGAGTCTAGGATGACACCAAATGATCCTGGGTCACTGGGATTGACAGCAACAGGAATAGCTGCTAAAATTCTAACATTCTATTTAGATATACATATACACATATACTATTTAAATTTCTAACATTCTATTTAGATATACATATACACATATACTATTTAAATACAAAAAGACAAGGAGGTGTCTATGAGTAAACAAGTGCTTTCATTTGGATTGTTTCACTCTAAAGCAAAAACATTTGGACTTCACACATAGAACAGATTCAATAAGTATTGATTATTTGATTTCAATTTAAGTAAGAAGTATTTTAATGAGACTATTGTCATGTGAAAACATAATATGAATTTGGACTCTTGGTAGCAGACTACGGTGTATGGCTCTCACATATGTTAGTAAATTCATAGAATCATAGAGTCTAAAATTGGTCCATTTATTCCAGTTTGTACTTGGGGCACATCATTTTTCACCAACTGGCAGGACTTTATAAAAAGTAAAAATGAAGGAGAACTAAGTTCATATAAGCATAGTTAGGGCAAAAATAGAAATATATAGATGAGATTATTTACTAAAGTTATGGAATTAATGTCCCCTAATTAGGTATAGGAAACTAGGCTTTGATTTCATTCTAGTGATAGAGTGGAAAGAACACTGAACTTTTAGAAAGGAGAGACCTAGAATCAGATTCTTTTCCTTAGTTGGTAAAATGAAGTTAATAACATCCTATACACCCTAACTTTTAAGATAGTTGTAAAGAACAAATAAGATAATGTGTATTATGTAAAGCTCTTTATAATGTTTATAAATTATCTTATAATTGGTAGTTATTGTTGTTATTCCCATGTAATATTTTATGACAAACACATAGAAACATTATAATTGGGATGTAGGCTCTAAACAATCATTCTATTGCAAATATTAATAATATTGGAAATAGGTCTTTATCAATGATACATGTAAAACTCAGTGGAATTGCTCATTGGCTATGGGAGGGGTTGAAAAGAGGGGAGGGAAAGAACATGATTTCTGTAACCATGGAAAAATATGCTATATTAATTAAATAAATAATAAACTTTAATAAAAAAAGGAACATTATGAGCCAAATTGCTAATCATTCTATTTTTCTTGTTCCATCCTTCTTCAGTTTTTTGTTGGACTTTTCAAACTTTTAGGCACTTGGGACTCTTTTGGCTTCCAGTTTCAAGAGAGAAAGTAGCAGAATATAACCAGTTCAGGATTCTGAAGAAAAAGACTGAGAAGATATGAGTGGACCTGACATTCTCTATCATAACTGTCTCCAGCTTGTTATTCTACAGGATGTAATGGTTTTCTCCTTGAGTGAGATCAAAGACAACCTCTCTTGGTTGAGCTGTTATCTCATTTACAATGGGAAAAATCTTATATTCTGTATTTCCTGAATACATGTATTTACCTATGTATATTTTCTCTGATATGTATTTTGCTATAATTTGGATAAAAGTTTTTCTTTGATGTTCATTGTGTGTTTATTGTGGAACTTGTATTTTCTGGAAAAAGGGTCAAGTTTGGGATATAGAATTTGTGTCCTATTTCTTCTCAATAATGACAAAGTGTTCAGAAGTTAGATTAGAACAAATAATTTTCCCCAAATTACTAATATGTAACTGAATAGGAAATTATAATTCTAACATGATATTATTCCCTTTTTCAGGAGAACAGAGTGACCTCCAGTTCTAACTACCTGCTTCCTGTTCTAGCAGTAAAGATCTCCTTAGAAAAGGATGATGGGAGAAGAGGCTAGAGATGTCTATTTTCCTTTCCTTCAAAACATACAATAACAGCTCTTATTATAGATTGTCCCTTACATATTCACATTTCTACTGTTAGCTTGTAAGCTTCTTAAATGCAGGAATAATTTCATTTTTTTTGTACCCAGCACAGTGCTTGACACCTAGTATATGCTGACAAATTGATGATTAAGTATTTGGCTGATCCTGTTCTCAGATGTTTTGTATTGCTTCTGAGATTTTTATTCCATGTAGCTTGAACATTATGAAAATTCAGTATGGTGACAACTATCAAAATAAGGTTTTAAAATTTGTGTACAGAAAGTCTCCCACACATTTTCTCCTGAGCTTTGTGACCACCATACTATCTTCTTTCATTCCCTTCTTATGTTTTCCATACAACCTAGCATTGTAACAGATATTTTGAAGATGCGGGTTGCATTTTTCAGGTGGTCATTTTTATATTATCATATTCTCTGAATAGATAAGGACACAGATATCAAATCTAGAGCAAAATAAGCAAACAATGAATCTAATCTTGAGAGTGACCCAATCTCATTAATTGACATTGAGCAAGTCATTCTCACTTGGCCTCATTTGCTTTTCCTTTGAAAAATCAGTGTGGTACTAGATAATTTCTGAAATCACATTAAAGTCAAATCATATCATCATTTTTTTCCTAAAGTTGGAACACAGTGAAGCTGGGTAATATGTGAATATAGGCAGCTAATTAAACTATTCAATCTCCAGGCAAATAATTTTTAAAGACATATTAATCTAATTCAAGTCTAATCTGTTACCAAGTTTAGAAGGTTTCTTATAATACATGTAATAGAGAATATAAACTCAGAATAATGAACATTTATATATACACATATAAATGTATAAGTTTATTCAGACAATTTTTTAAAAAAATACAAACTCGCCATCCTGGTGTTCAAGATCCTTCATAATTTAGACTCAGCTACCTTTCCATTCAAATTTCCATAAAGATTTCTTTCAGTTAGATTGCACAGTAGAAAAAGCACTGGGCTAGGAATCAGGAAGACATCTTCATCAGTTCAAACCTGGCCTCATACACTGTGTGACCTGGGAAATCACTTAATCCTTTTTGCCTCAGTTCCTCATTTGTAAAATGAGTTGGAGAAGGAAATGTCAAACTTCTACAATATCTTTGTAACAAGAACTCAAAATGGTTTCATCAAAAGTTGGACTCGAAGCATCTGAACAAGAATTCTTTCACATATATCTGTTACAAGAGCGCATAATATATAAAGCTAGACTTGAGCTGAAAAGACTGGATAAAATCCTACTTCCTAACATTTAATTACCACATTGCCATATTGCTCACTGCAACTTTTTTCTTAATTAAAATGAGTAAAATGGTAATATCTTTTTCTCCTAGGTGAAAAGGTTATTGTGAAGCACTGGAAAAAAGTATTATGGGAAGCCTAAAATGTTATATATATGATAGCTGCTTATATTAAAAACCAAACTACTACCCATTGCTACCAGTTCTCAAGTTTCCTTCTGCTGTTTCATAGATGTTGTACAAGTCATGTCCCTTTGGCAGGATCTCACAGATCTTGCTCTTCCCAATACTTTGCCTCCTTTTCCTATTCTAATTATCCTTCAAGGCCCAGGCTAGTCTCCATGTTCTCTTTCAGGAAACAAATTGTTTTACCATGAATCTTTTATCACATCCCACTCGAAAAATTCCTATGCATTGAATAAATTGTTATTTGTGCTTGTATTCCAAACACCAACGACTAGTTTATAATTTCCTCTAGAGTCAGATTGTTTCTTGTTTCATTTCTATAGATCAGTTTTAAGTTGACTGTCTTACCATTTTGTTGCTGAATTAAAATTTGATGAATTTCCTTTACTAATCAGAAGCCGGATGTTAAAATCTTTTTTCATGTGTAGGACTATGCTCCAAAGCCCACCATTCCCTGCAGCATCAACAGACCGAGTTTTCATTTCCCCTCCTTTTCCATTAGCCTAATTCAAGATGTGTGTTGAAATCCCAGAAGTGGAAGAGATTTGTGAACTGAGCACATAGTGAAATAATCCACTGTACTACAAAGCCCATTAATTTCAAATAGTCCTATCAATTATGGTATATGACAAGGGGATAACTACGCTATCACCTTTTACAAAGTGTCTTTCTTGACTAGGGAAACCTATTTCAGCTTATCAGATCTCTAATTCTGATTAATAACTATGTTCCTCTAAAAAAGCACAGTTAGATTGCAGTAACTTTTATGTGATCTTAAAAATGCAAGTAGAATTTCCATTTCTCTCCTGCTATCACTCGTCAGTAAAAGCAATAATCAAGCTGCCAGATTTCTGTCCTAATAGAAATGAAAGTATTTCTTCATTGACAAAACTGCCTGAAGCCTACTCACTGAAGGTCCAGGAAGTGTTGATACTAACATTTCAATAGGCATTTTTGGTCTACATTTTATCTCTGGAATTGTCTAAATTTGATATCCTGTGTCTCTGCTGAGAGGGAACACCAGCATGGATGGGAATGAAGATTGAGGATGGTGGGATTCCTATATAAATTTAGATGCCTTGGGTTTCAATACTGAATCTTTGCTTTTCTATCCATGTGGCCTTAGTTAAGTCTCACTCTACCAGACTAGATGGTCTCCAAGGTCTTTACTGGCTCTAGAGATATGCTCCTATTGCCTCTCTGAACCTAGGTTTCCTCATCTAGAGGACAGAGAGAGTCATATTCCATTTAAGTTATAACTGAACTTCAACTGAGGTCATCCAATTGGTGTGCTTTCTACTATAGTGAGTGATCTCACAGGACCACTGTGCACTCAGGAATATTTCAATATTTCCAGACTCTGTAATGGTGACTCCTTTCTACAGTCAATAAACTATGAAAATATACAAAATGGCACAGAGGAGATTAGGTAAGAAGAGTGTCTGAAGAGAAAGTGGCATCCATGTTGTTCTTTGAAGAAAAGCTGTTTTATAACAAATAGAGATGGATAATGAGTACATTTTTGAGATGGGGGACTACCATACAAAGGCATGGAGACAGGTTCAATAGATAATGGGCAAAGATAGTGTTTGTATTGTTACTATTATTTCTATTAACAGGGAATGTCCTACTAAGGCGTTTGTGTAAAAGTGGTCCCCATGTCTAGATCATTTGTATTATTCCTTCTCCTAGAATCCTTAGCTTCATCAAAGCATGACTCAGATGCTATCTCCTATACAAAGGCTTTCTGGAGCTACACCATTTCCTGTTTTTACTTATTATTTCCCCCCTCAAAATTGTTATGCATTATTTTGTGAATATATAGATGTGTGTGTGTGTTTTCATGTATATATTTATATATGTTTGTACCTATATAGATGTTTTTATACATGCTTTTATAGAGATATGTACATGTTTGAGGGTATATATATTTATTTGTAACTATGTATACAAAATTCACATATATTTAAATATGTAGACATAGATGGTAAATATATATGTTTCATGTCTGTATACACACATATGTATATATACATATACATATTTATATATATGGTAGAAGAGAGAGTGACAGAGACAAAGAGAGAGATAGGAGAGAAAGACAGGCAGAAGGAGAGAGAAAGAGAGAGAAGTATATTTTCAGACAAACGGAGAGGTAGCAAAAGAGAAGAGACAAAGAAAGATGGTGAGTTTTACCATTAGAGTTCATCATGTGATATCTGGGTACCCACAATTTGGGATATTATAGAAGCTGTTACTTCTCAGGGAGAGGATGGTCTAGAGCCATTTTGGAAAACCTATGGGATGTATGCTGAGGTGGCTTCTCCCTTCCCCTTCTCCACACTCACCTGAGGACATTTCTCACATCATCTTCCCCTTTGCCCAGCAGCCCAATGGGAGGACTCCCTCCCTTTCCTGTCTGGGAGAAGTCAGCAGCTCATGTGAAGTGTGAAGGTTACAGTTTGGGCACTTGGTCTCTAAAATGTTCATCATCACTGGCCTAGAGGGTACCTTCCAATTTTGAAATTCTGGGATCTGGTAAGCTGCTCTGACTTATCCTGATCTCACCCAATTCAGAAAAGATAGACCTGATTTGAAAGACACATATATCTTGGCTGATAGTTTAAGCACTTTCTCATATGCTGATGAGACAGCAAGATACAATGGAAAGTAGGAAATTTAGAGATTTAGGAGACTTGGGGTCTTCCTTGCTGCTTACTGAGTATTAAGCATGCCATCCAGTGCTACGACTCCATCGCACATAGTTTGAGATTATGTTAGCTGGTTCATATAACATAAGTACTTTATGGTTGGATCAGATTTGTCTCATACTTTATTTTGTAATCCTGGTTCATATACTGGATAAACATTACCTGGACCAAAATGGGGATATGTGAAAACAACAGCTCCCACCTTTCATTCACCAAGCTCTGAATAGTTTTATTACTTAAGAAAAACTGATACTAAAAAGATGAACTTAAAAAGTCACTCCATCTTTGAAAGCTTTTCTTTGATTATCAGGAAAATAGGAGATTGTAGTATGTGCTTACAAATGCCCTTTGAGCATTCACATTTTTATTCTAATTTTTGTGGTACTTTTTATAAACAAAACAGAACAAAATATAATTACAAGTCTTGGAAAGGGGGCATCAGATAATGAATAAGGTGGTGATCATCACGTGTTCAAGAAGATTAAATTTTAATCATGCCTTGTAAGCTGACTAGCTGATATGTGACTTGGGGCAACCTAATTCTCAGTTGAGACTCTGACTCAGTTTCTCTAAATGTAAAGTGGAAATGGTTTATAACATCTATTTCACAAATTATTGTGAAGATCAAATGTGATATGAGATATAGGTAAGACACTTTACTGGTCTTAAAGCATACAAATATGGGATAATATAAATGCCTGTAATAATTACCTCACAAGGTAGTTTAAGACTTGAATGAGCAATGCAAAGTATATATGCTCTCCATGCTTTAAACTGCTATTTAAATGCAATTTATTATCATTTTGTCTCTAATTGTTATCTGTTCTCTGAGTTTAATCTTCTTTCCTAAATAAGACTCAAAGTTTCTACAGAAGAACTCTCCATCCATTCATCCACACATTGAAAAATCATTAATTAAAGTCTATTATGTACAAAGCACTAGGCTTGAAATGGAGAGTGTACACAAAGTCAAAAAAATTATTTTTGACCTTAAGGAGTTAAAAACTTGTGAAGGAATGAAGTAAAAGAGAACATGAGATTAGTGTAATAATAATTAGCAAAAGACTTTTTTTTTTATAAACCCTTAATTAATGCCTTAGTTCTAACGCAAAAGAGTAGTAAGGGCTAGGCAATTGGAGTTAAGTGACTTTCCCAGTCACACAGCTAGGAACTGCCTCGTTTCACTTTTGAACCCTTCCTGACTCCAGGCATGGGTCTCTATTCACTAAGCCACCTAACTATCCCAATAGCATATAGCTTTAAGCTTTGCAAAGCACTTTACAAAAATTATCTCATTTGATTCACACGACAATGTCGTGAGGCACGTACTATATAATTCCCCGTTTCACAAATGAGGAAATTGAGGCAGAGAATGGGTAAGTGATTTGTTTGGGGTCATACAACTAGTAAGTGTCTCAGACTGGAATTGAACACAGCTCTATGCATTTTGTTTCTTGGCTTAGCATTCAAAGTTTCTAGGCACAAATTTTGCCTCTATCTGACTTTAGACAAGTCATAATCTCCATAAGGGCTCAGTTTTCCTCATTTCTAATTAGTTGCAGAGGATGGATCATATAATTTCTGAGTTCCCTTGCAGCTCTGCATCTATTAATTCTTCTATCCTAGGTGCGCCTTCCATTCTCAGTAGGAGAAATAGCATTGCAAGATGAATAGAGAGCTGCCTGAAGTTAGGATGTTCTGGGTTCTATTACCATCATTGGGATTTAGTAACTACGTTAACCTAGGCAGATCATTTCAACTATCCATGTCTCTAGACAATTCTCTAAGATTGCAAATTGTAATGGAATCACAAGTCTACACTTAAAGCAACCAAGCAAACAAGTAAAAAGCTATGCCTCCACCCCTATTAAGTCTTAAACTAGTTAGGTACTCAATAAACTCTCCCTCAACTATTTCAGAGGCAGTGTGGAATAAAGCAAACTGTGTCACATCCTGAATCATGGGGGTTTTGATTAAAAAACCCCAGCTCTGCCCTTTAGTAACCATGGGCCTGGGCAGGCCATTTTAATTCATAAAGTCATATCCTTCTATTCTTTAAGATTGTGCTGCTGGCTTAGATAATCTTGAAACTCCTTTCTGCTTTGAGTTTTTTATGACAAAAATCTCTGGGCAATATTATTCTCTTCTTTGTTTTGAGAATATAAAGACTAATGCAGTATTTTGGTCTCTTCCTTTCTAGCATAAATTAGCTGGAATTGGGAACCAGGGAAAAGGGATCCAGGCTTTCATAACTCTTCCTTAGTCTCTAGAGTTCAATTGAGATTTTCACAATTCAGGGCAAGATAGTTAAAAAAAAAAAGGAACCAAACATCGAGCAAGGTACATAGCCTATTTCTGAGGTGAATTCTGTGATATCAAAATAAGATAGCCCCTGCAGAGGCCAAAGGGCTTATCTAGTGCCCATCATGTGCTGAACAGTGCCCTGGGGCACTTAAATCATTATTTGATATTACTGTTAAATGAGAATATTTTCTTATCTTCCTTTTTTGGAAGCTCCCTTTCAGGTATAGTGTGGTCAGGTTCAACCAAGGTGGCTTATAGTAAATGGTATTTTATTTTCTCCAGACCCGGTTCTGCTAGCACTCATTTTCCTAAGTGTTAAGCACACTTCTTGTTCATAAATGAGAGGTAGATCAAACTGCCTCACATGGTTTGTCTTTGCTCACAAAATATCCTTTTTCAACAAAATCTCTGAAGTGCTTTAGGCAAATAAGATTGGCTTACAATCATCTAACCCCAAATTTCCTCCTAGTTTTAAAGGGAAGTTTTCTAATCAAAGAAAGGTATGGGCTATCTTAGAAAAAATGAGTCTACTTTGAAATTCTATAATGTTTAGGAATGAGAGGGGCAGCTAGGTGTTTCAGTGGATAGAGAACCAGGCCTGGAGAAAGGAAATCCTGGATTCAAAATTTGATTTCATACTCTTCCTAGCTATGCCACCCTGGGCAAGTCACTTAACCCCAATTCCTTAACTCTTATTGTTTACCAATATTTAGTATCAATTCTAAGGCAGAAGGTAAGAGTTAAAAAAAAAAGATATGAGGCCCATTCTTTAGCTGCTAGATAACAGGATAAATAAAGTGCTGAAAATGCAGGAAGACCCAATTTAATTCAGTGTCAGACACTTAGTGACTCTGTGACCCTGGGTTATTCATATAACCTCTCCCTCGGATAAATTTTCCTAATCTATAAAATGGGGTTAATACTAATTAATACCACCTATGTCCAATGGTTATTATGAGGAATAAAGTAAAAAAAATCTATGTGTTATGCACATCTCAGCTATGATAATCATCATCATCATCATCATCATCTCACTATTTTTTGAAGTCCATTATCTGGCATTGATATGATTCTACTCTAATTTAAGATTACATGCCTTTATCCATAGGAGGAGAGAAGATGGTGAGAGGCCTGAATGAAATGCATTCATCTAAGCTCAAGAAAAAGTGATTTAGAGCAGACATTACTACTAATTTTTCAAGGGTTGTATTGTGGCCGTGAGATTACATTGTCTACTGGTGGCAGAGGACAGAATCAAGGGCAAAGAGTAAAAGATGAAAAAAGGCAGAAGCTGGATCATTATGAGGCAAAACATTCTTAAGCATTTAAAGCTGTCCAGAAAGGTAAAGATCTTCTCAGGATATATTGGGTTCACTTCTAACCTGATTTACTGCCTCCCTGCCTTACTGAATGTATTCTCTAGCATATTCTTTCTCTTTCCATATTTTCCTTCTCTTACTACTTTCTTTTCTTTTCTTCCTTCATTTCTTCCCTTCCTCCCTTTTCCTTTCCTACAGCTTTTATCGGACTTTTTTATTACTCTAATTCCATTTGGAAGTACAATGGTATATGTAGTAGTCCAGCCTGCACCTTTTGGAAGGGAAAAAAATCACCTTGTCTTTACCAACTACAGCATCATTACATCTCCAAATCATACTCTTTAAGACATAGCATCCCAGTGAATATTCATCTGTGTAAAAGTGATTCATTATCACCTTTCATTTTTTGCCATCAACTATCTTATTGTATATTATAGTCCTGTGAGTGCTTTCTCATTTTTGTCCTTGGATTTGTGATTTTTATTTCCTCTATGGAGTACTTCTCACATCTCCTTTTACAATTGACTGTGTTCCTCCATAACCATTGCTTTGTGTTAGTGAGATCAAACTTTGCAGTATTTTCTAAATTATTGGGTATTCTCAGTAGCTTTCTGGCATCAACGATTTGGGGTTATGTAATCTTCTACCTCATTTCATTGGACCATATATCGGGAAGGATATATGGCTATCGTTGTCCACAAAGCTCACCACACTGAGGGAGCTAAGAGAGAGTAGTTTTGCTGGTTGATTTTTAAATCATCTTGCTATCTATTATCAACTATTATCTGTTGGGTAGTTAGTTGTTGATCTTAGAATGGAAAAAGTCACCATCTTAAAGTCAGGAGACTTTGATCTCTTTCCTGGTTGTTACTCACTAGCTAAGTGGCAACATTGGGCTCAGCTTTTAACCTTTTGTAGTTTTAGTTTCTTTGTCTCTAAGAATTATGTAGAAACACTTGCCTTCTTGGGAAGGTTGCTATGAGTACCAAATGAGATTCTGGATATAAAAGTACTTTGAAAATTGGAATTTTCTAAACATGATCACAGAATTTAAATCTGAGAATTGCATGAGCAGTCCAGGCCTTTATTTTTCAATAAAAATAAAATAAAACAAACACATACACATACACATACACATGCAAATAAAACAAACAGAAAACCAGTGAGAATGATTTGCTCACGGTCATGTAAGTATTAAATGGCCAAGTTAGTGTTTGAACCTGTACTCTGACTAAATTTATTATGCTTTCTACTCAATTAAACTGACTCTACGCAAGATGCGATTGATATGATCATGAGATTATGCTTTTCTGCTTCTCATTTGATATGTCCTCTAGTCTAGCTGAATTATTTGCTCTCTCTCAACCTGAAATGTCTTCATCTCTACCTTTTGGAATCTCAAAATCAAAGTTCAGTTCAAGTAGCATCTCCTATCAAAAACCTTTACTAATTCCCCTAATTGTTACTTCTCCTCCTCTTTCTTTCTTTGTATCTATATCAGATTCAGAGTTGGAAAGGACATAGAGGCCACTGAGCTCAACCTTTATATTTTATATATGATGAAGCTGACAGTGATAGAGGTTTAGAAACTTATAGAGGGTCACATTCTTAATAAGGATAGAAGATGGGATAAAGACTTTCTGACTCCAATCCATGTTGGTGAACCTATAGCATGCATCCTGGGGCACACTGGCAGGGGCTGTTCTCTTCCCACTCTCCATGCATATCTGAGGACATTTCTCATGTCACCTGCCCCTCTGCCCAGCAGCCCAATGGGAACACTTCCTCCCTCCCGTCTCTGGAATAAGGCAGGGGGCTCACATGTGGTGTGAGGATTGTAGTTTGGGCACTCAGACATTAAAACATTCACCATCAATGATGTAGGCATTTACAAGTACTTACTCTAAAATCATAGGTGGGATAAAGCTTGAGAAATCTCACTGGCTTCCAACTTCCTATTAAATAAAATATAAACCATGTTGTTTGGGTCATTGAAAGTCTTTCACAACATTGCCATTACTCCCCTAAGAATACACATGCTCATATGCGTGTACACACACACACACACACACACACACACTGCATTTTAGCCAAACTGGCCTGCTTCTTTTTGTCTGCATATAGTATTTCATCTTTTAAATCCTTAACTTTCCATGTATGGGGAAATTTTACACATAGAATGTTCTCCCTTCCTTAACTAATCAGTTTGTTTTTTTTTCAAAATTCCTGCTATACTTGGCATCTCTTTCTAGAGATCTTTGCTGATTCCTTCAGTTGTTAGTGCCTTCAGTCCCATAAAATTACACACACACACACACACACACATATACATACACACATACATTCATTGCTTACCTGTAAATATATTTATCCCCCCAATAAAAGATAAGCTTCTTGAAAGAAGGAATTGTGTCACTTTGATATTCATATTTCAAGGGGGCATGTAGGTGGCTCAGTGGATTGAGAATCAGGCCTACTCCTAGATTCAAATCTAGCCACAGACACTTCTTAGCTATGTGACCCTGGACAAATCACTTAATCCTTTTTGCCTAATAATTCCCACATTTTTGCGTTGGAACCAAAACATAGTATTGATTCTAAAGGAGAGGGTAAAGTTTATGAAAAAAAGAATCCATATTTCAAGTACCAGTACAATTCTTAGCTCATAGGTAAGCTAATACCTTACCAAATTTTATTGATATCCATCTATCCATCAATTTTTCTATCTATCTATCTATCTATCTATCTATCTATCTATCTATCTATCTATCTATCTATCTATCTATCATCTATCATCTATCTATCCACCCATCTATCAATATATCTACCTATCTCCTGTATTTATTTATCTAAGTTCTGTTGTTTCCTTACTTCTCTTCCCAACTCAACAAAGTTCCTCAAGGGAGGAACTGTTTCACTTTTCTCTATATATTGTATCTTGCTAACACATTGCCTTATTTATTGTAGGAGTGTAATCAGTGTCTATTGAATTAGATACTCAGTTCAAATAGACTAGCTTTTTTCTGATTATGAACTGTTCATGAAAAGTGGTATAAAAATATCAGTTCTAGAGAGATAGATTTAAAGTTAAAAGGGACATTGGACAGAATTTAGTCCAACATTCAATTTCATATATTTGAGTATCAAAGTCAAAAAGTCACTAAGTGCTTCATATAATGGAAAGTGTACAAGTGGCATAGCTGGAATTTGTATAGTTTTCCAGGCTTCAAAATCAGGTTTGCTCCATTTTAAAGCATTATTTGTATATCCAAACTAATGCTAAGCTAAGTAATAGAAATGAAAGACAATGATGGATTACCATCTCCTTTCCCATGATATTGTTCTTGAGATTGAGATAGAAAAAGGACAGCCATTCCTATATTGCAGAGCTCCCCTAAAGTGAAAGGATGAGGAAACAAAGACAAGTGTTCCAAGATAAGAAAGGAACATGAAGTTGTTACTGGGCCCAGTGGAAGAAGTACCCATATTGGTTCACATCATTGACTTGTCAAAAGATCAAGCTTGACTAATTATTGTAAATTCTTAAATCTAATGAAAAGAAATTTAGTATATCTGTTAATTCAAGGCCTTATTAATATATGATTTTTCCTTTCCCCTAAAAAACTGCCTTTTCTAGCCCTTTCTGATTGTAGGTTCCTTCCTGCCTACCCCCCCTAAGATTATCTCTAATTTGTTTTCATATATCCTGTTTGTATAGTTATTTACATTCTGTCTCCTCTATTAGACTGTGAGCTTCTTAGAGGAACAACTATATTATTTCGTTTGTTTTGTAAATACAACACTCAGCACATCATAGGTGCTCTGACTAATTTCAAAGAAAATTCCAATAAATCTCAACTAAACTTCATTGTTCCCCCATAGTAATTAATCTAATTAAATAGTAATTTAGGTGAGTATCCTTTGACCCAGCAGTACCACTACTAGATTGATATCCTAAAGAGATGAACGATAAGGTAAAATGACTTATGACAAAAAAACAAAAAATAAACAAAAAATAAATATATATGCATATGCTATATATATACATATATATGCTATAAAATATATATTTAAAGCAGTCCTTAACTGGTGGCAAAGACTTAGGAACTAGAGGAATGGATGGTCATCATTTGGGGAATGGATGAACAAGTGGTGGTATAAAATTATAATGGGATATTATTGTGTCATAAAAATGATGAACAGGGCAAACACAAAAATCATAGAAAGATGTATGAAGTTATGAAAAGTGAAGAGAGCAGATCCAGAAGAACATTGGACATAGTAACAGTAATAATGTAAAATTAAATAATGTAAAATAATTATAAATTATTTTACTATTAGCAGTAATGCAAGAATCCAAGAAAATTCCAAGGGGCTCATGATGAAAAAGACTAACCATTGCCATAGAAGGAAATGATGGTGTCTGAATATAGATTGACCATATCATTTTTCACTTTATTTCCTTAATGAGTTTTCCTCCTTGTATAAGCTTTTATATGTCTTTTTTCACAACATGATTTATTGCATGATAATACATGTATAACTTATATTGCCTATCATCTTGGGTAGGGAGAGAGGGAAATAACATGGATCACAAAATGTCAGAAAATTATTTCTTAGTCTTGTATCTACAAATAATTGGGAAAAATATAATAAAAACAAATAAATATCAATTAAAGAGGAAGAATATTGATGTAAGCATAATTACAATAGTTATCTACATCTTTTCAAAAGAATGGCAGATGAAGTGTTACAATGAAGATGCAAAAGAAGGTCCTCTTTATTCGCTGCTTGTCCTTCATACCATAATCCCCATTTTCTTTATTTCTTCTAAAAGTCCCTTAAATCTCTGCCATATGTATACTTGTAGATAGAGATGGGAACATATTGCCTATGGAAGAGATGAGGGAGAAGCCATGTGAATTTTTTTAAATACCTGAAGGTCTAAAATAAAAGAAAGGAATAAATATTTTTGGACCCAGAAGGCAGAAATGGGAATACTGGTAGCCAGTTCCAAAAAAGATCAATTTGTGTTTGAAATAAAGTTTCTAATAACTAGTAAAATCCAAAAGTGCAACTGGGAAATTGAGAAATTCTTATGTAGGTATGGGTTGGTCTAAATAGCCATTGATGATCTTTTTAAGTGTGAGAGTCCTTGATTTTTTTTTGCCTCCCCATTCTGTACTCTTATAGAGTTCTGTACCTCTCTTATCAACTTCATCATTCTTATAGGATTATGATAGTTGACTATACATATCTATTCTTAATGAGGTAGGAAACCTCATTAATAGGGAACTGATTAATCTGTGAGTTTTTATTGTCAACCAAAGAGGTTTCTTGCACATACCAGCCCATTAGTAAACTGTTTGCTTAATTAAAACATCAATAATTTTTTTTCTCTCTCTCTGAGGTGTGGTTATCTAGCAATCAATTGTTTTCCTAATATAAAACCTATGACAGATTCCTGCAAATTTATATTATATACTTAGTCCTTATCATAAATTGCTTTTCCCTGAAACTATGACAGGCAACCTTTTAACTTGGTGTGTCAAAGTTCGCCAAAAAACTGAGCATAACTCGGGTAGTGTGTCACTTAGAGAAAAAAAAACAAAAACATAATTTCATGATATTTATAGGTTAAATAACAAAAATGTATAATTTTAATATATAACTGTACTTAATAAACAAAAATAGGTAAATTAATATAGGCAGAATTGTCATCTATAGTGCACAGAGTGTCTACATTATAGTACAGCAAATGTTTCATCCTTAGCATGTGGCCCCATATTTCTATGTATGTGGCCGCATGTGGCTGCATGTCATAAAAATGGCTATATGTGTCAGTGCTGACACTCATGTCATAGGTTTGCCATCACCGCCCTAACACATTCTACATTGTCTCTATGGGTGTTGCATTCAACTTCTATGTTTCAGTGTTCTCATGTGCAAAATGGGAATAATAATTATCTGTAGAACTCAACTCATAGATCTGTTACAATACTTAAATGAGAAAATTCAGATAAAGCACTTAGTAGATGATAAATATTTTAATATTTGCTACCAAGATGTTGAGGTTCCTAAAACTCTGGAACTGGGCTATTTTGAACTGCAATGGATTATGTTGATTGAATGTCCACTTTAGGTCTGGCATTGATATGGTGAGCACATTGAAGAGGGGAGGCTGCCTAAAAAGGAGCAAAATGTCCAAGTGAAAAAAATATTAGTTTAAATTTCCCATACCAATCAGAGCAGGATAGGACAGTAAGTAAGCCAAGAAATTCCAGAATGCAAGAGATATGGAGACTCAGATTTTGGAAATAAAAAATTTAGAAATTAAAATGAAAACACTTCATAAATTTTTAAAAATACACAAATAGCTGTTATATTCCTAATAGGTATCATGTCTATCATATAAGGGTTTTCCTTAAATTACTTTTGTGATATTAATGCCATTTGTTTGCTTCTTTTTGGGGGGAAGAAGTTATATTTATCTCTGATTTCAATGACAAAATCTATCTGTATTTAATAATTTTCCTTTCTTTTGTTGATTTTGTAAAATCACAAAATTGTAGAAATAAAAGTTATAGGCCTTTAAACAGAGAAAAAAGAGCCTTTAAACCTTGGAATCTTAGAAATTGGAATAGGGTTGTGTTTATAACATTTTAACAAGCAATTCTCTTATGGAAAAAATATACATTTGTATGTATAACACACAATTTAACCTGTATTATTTACATTTTCCTTTTTTATTTTCTTAAGACTAAACAACTAACAAATCAATAAATCAGGCCCTAATAAGTAGTGCTTCCTGAATTTGGAGGTGTTAAATCTTACAATGAACCATTAACAATTTGCTTTCTCAAGGCAGTATGGACTGCCTCCATTATACCCCTAAGTTGGAGGATCCTATAAAATAAAATATTAGTCTATGAAGGCATGTTAAATGTAATGTGATTAAGCTGAAATCCCAAGAGATAAATTAAGATAATCTGTTCATAGCCATTGGAATTTATAGTCATAATGGCCACTATAACCTGTATCTCCAAACTCTTATAATAGTTTACTTTTTCTGCAAAGGGTCTGAATTTCTATTTCCAGTAATATTAATTTGTGGGTAGCAAATTGGCTCAATGGAGGCAATAGTGGGCTTGGAATCAGAAAGACAGTTTCACATCTAGCCTCAGACCCTTACTAGCTGTAGAATACTGAACAAAGCACTTAATTCTATTTGTCTCAATTTCCTAATTTGTAAAATGAGCTGAAGAAGAAATCCTTGTATCCTTGCTAAGAAAACACCAAATAGTGTTATGAAGTCATCATGGCTGAAAAACATGACTAAACAACAACAATTTTAGCTCACAAAAGGATACACGTATTAACTTAGGCTATTTCATTTCTTTTGTGAATTTTTGAGATTATTGATTGTTGAACAATTGAGGTAAAATCATAAGTTTATAAGGTTAGACAAGATATAAAAGAACCATCTCAAATATTTACCTCTGTAGTTGTTTATATTTTAAGTTATTTTCCATAAAAATGTACCCACTTAAAAGAAAATGTATTAGCTTTTCCTATCCACATTAAAAGCAATCATTAACACAGTATAATGGAAAGATTATAATTTGGAGACAGTGGACCTTGGTTTATATTCTGGCTCTGCCAATGATCACCTATTTACCTTCGGCAAGTGTTTCAAGTTCTCTCATCTATAAATTTCAACTCTACGAGCTTTAAAGTCCATTGCAGCTCTAAATTTCTGTATCTATGGTGGCATAGTGGCATGGTAAATATGTACACATTGTCTTTCTGGACAGAATGCATATTCTTTAAATCAAGTTTTCCATTTTTGGTCTGAGGACATTTTGTAATATCACCTTCCCAACCTCTATACTATGTGACTGTCATCACTATAGTGCAGAAGAATCCTTTTATTTTCATATGAAATTACATAAAATTCTGAAAATTAGTTTGGAGTGTTTTTTGGCTTTTAAAAATTGATACTAACCAGTGTTTGAGTTTTATCTAGCAATTCCTGCCTCAGCTAGAATTAGAATTCCCAATGTCTCTGAAAAGCAAACTTACTGGGTAAAGTTTCAGATACTTCAAAATATATAAAGGAGTACCCTTGAGTGAAAATGTATTTTGTTTGTTTGCTTGACTATGCGTATTTTAGAAGTGTTTTTTTTTTCTTTAGAAGTATTTTCCATAGGGGACAGGTGAAGGAGAGAAAATAATTGTATACCAACTGGAAAAAAAATGTAGTTTAACTTTCAAAGGCTTTCTTGGTATAAAGGATTATCCTGGTCTATTAGTGATGAATTCTATTCCTGGATATGTCATTTAATGTGAGTGAATTAGGGAACATTGCAACTTGAGTTTGAAATAAACATTTAGTTCAAAGAACTCTGGACCTAATGCTAATATGACATACTCTGCTTTCATTGAGCTTACAATGTAATGGGGATAGAGTGTGGATCTCGGAGATCAAGATAGACAAATGATTTTGTAACAAGGGAGAGTTGGAGGAGCCCAAAGAATATGCCTCCATAGAAGTCTCTTGGAAATATAGGTGGGATTTGACAGAAAGAATAATGATAAATGGGAAAAGAAAGATAAACCATTGATTCTATGCCAAGGAGATGACACGAATAAAGGCAAAAAAATGGGAAAGAGTTAAGATTAAATAGTGGATGGAGGGCTGTCCAGTTTATCTGGAACATAAAGTGGAAATTGGACGAACTAAAGGTCTAGAGTGAGACCATGGAAGGTCAGGATTAGGACAAGTAAAAGGAAATACTGAAGGTTTATTAATGAACTAGGTATTTGCTCAGGCTAATAGGTGGGGTAGGAGTATTGTTAACAGTGGTCCTCTAAATGATGAGATGGAGGAACAATAGGTTAGAGGCAAATGGATATCTACTAAATAATGTAGGTGAAAAGTGATTTTTGGCTGGTATCAGTATGTTGTGGAGCATGGGATACTCTCTATCTCTTGTCTGACTGTCTGTCCATTTCTCTCTGTCTCTGTCTGTCTCTCTGTCTCTCTGTCTCTCTGTCTCTCTCTCTCTCTCTCTCTCTCTCTCTCTCTCTCTCTATCTATCTATCTATCTATCTATCTATCTATCTATATATATTATGTATATAAAAATCAGATAGCAATTCATTTCCTCTGCTGTAAAAATATAAACACAAGTTCTCTGTCTCCAGATTATAACCTTTCCACTATATGGTGTGAAAGATTGCCACTAATATGAATAGTTAAAGCTGATACATTTTTGTCTTTTAAATGAGCAGCTAGATGGCTCGATGAAAATTGAGCCAGGCCTTGAAATAGAAAGTCCTGATTTCAAATTTAATCCTAGACACTTCCTAGCTGTGGGACTTTGATCAAGTCAATTAACCCTCATTGTCTAACCCTTACCACTCTTCTGCCTTGGAATTGAACATTAGCATCAATTCTAGGACAAAGATAAGGTTCGATTATTTTTGTTGTTATTTATCTTTCATTTTTAAAAGGACCAAATAAATTACAAGTCTTGACTTGTGTGTAAATGGATTTAATGAAGCTAAGTCTTTTTGTGTATGTATGTGCCAGTAGAAGTGAGAAAAGGGAAAATTCTCACTTATTTGCAACAATGTTTATGCCACAGAGAATTAATCAAGAGACAAGTATTTCTTAAGTGCTCACTTGTATGTGACACCACACTTTGTGCTAGAGATACAAAAGCACCACCACCAACAATATGAAATTGTCCTTTACCTCAGGGATCACAGAGTTACCAATTTATACTTTTAAGGAATATTGGAGATTTCCTACTCGAATTCCCTCATTTTATAGAGGGGAAAACTATGTATGCAAAGAGAATAGGTCCAAAGTTATGCAACGAATAAATGGCAGAGGTAGGACTGAGAACTAAGATCTTTGATTTGTTTGATCCATCATTCTCCATTCTATCATGCTAAAGGAGCCTTAAGTAAATTTTTGTGTGGGAGTTGGGGTTTTTATTTTCTAAGTTTTCCATGCACCACAGTAGAAGAACAAAGTCAATAAACAGAAGACACAATTACAAAGGAAGGATATTTTTTTCTAACCAACAAACATTTGAATTATGCATCATCTCTGGATAGAGCTATGGGAATAATCCTTGGAATAGAACAGAGGATGTAGACTGAGGAGACTAAATTGAGGTTGTTGTTTTTTTTTTTGTTGTTGTTTTGAAGGGCCACTTGAAAGACCATTGCTGGGAATATCCAGAGCAGAGAGGAGGCATTCAGAGTACAAACTGGGAGACAGGAACAGACATTTTTTAGAGTGCTTTTAAAAAGGAGAGAGTGAAGAACTGCAATGAAGAAATTAAACAGAGATTATTAATTGACAGCTGGGACCAAGATGTGGTTGGTGAGAGAGTGGGGAGGTTTAAAACAGGTATAATATACTTGGTTATTTATTTTAAGAGGCATAGGAATAATTGGTTGACTTATCAATCTCCATCTATATGTCAACACCTGTAGAATCCAAATGTACCAAATACAACTCCACATGCCAACTATTTGTGTGTTTTTGTGGAGTGCAAGGTCAGTATGAGTGAGTCGAGTGCAAGGTAGTTAGATATTAAAAACCAAAAAGTACAATAATGGATAGTGTTAATAGAAGTGTAGTTACTACAAGAAGTTGTAACTATTTCATGCTGCTTATAGCATTGGAATAACTGGGAGGTTGGGAAGACTTTTCTTGATAATAGGTTACATGACAAAAGATAGAGGGATATTTGGTTGGCTACAATTTTAGAATGAGTCAAGATTGTGACTCATACATAATAAAGAGAGAAATATTGGACTTCATAATTGTAGACCATCAACTAATTAATGAGTAGATAAGCATTTATTAAATACCTACTATGACTTGAGTGCCAGGCACTATGACAGATGCTGGGAGATACAAAGAACAAAACTAAAACAATACATGAAGAGCTTACATTCAAAGGATTGGAGAGAAAACATTGATGAGTGAATACAAAGTATATAATACAAGGTAATTTGGTGGTAGGGTAAAATGTGTGTTTGGGGTTAGGGGAATCCAAAAAATGATTCCCAGTGGATATGAAAAGAACTTTGAAAAGTTCTAGGACTTTTAAAATGTTGAAATAAAGAATGTATTCCAGATTTGGAAGACAGCTTATGTAAAGGTATGAAGGTGGAAGGTATGTCATATATTAGGAGCAATAAGTAAGATGTTTTGGGTGGACTATAGGGTGCCTGAAAAATAATTATGGATCATAAGCATTTTAAATCAGTCTAGAGAAAGACTAGGATGACCCAGAGAAAGAATGAGATAAACCAGATCTCAGATCAACTATATGGACTATTCCCAATCTATGTTGAGGTGACCAAATATTCCATGATGTAGAAGAAAAATTCCTGGCACGGACATATAATCATTGAGGCTCTAGTCTTAGATCTGCTACCACTGGTCTGTATGTTGCTGTAAAAGTCTATTAATATCTCTGAGCCTCACTCTTATTCAGTTAAATGAGGGCAAGACTTTTCCTTTCCTTACCCCCATAGGATTGTTGTAAAGATGAAATGAGATAATATATGAGAATGACCTCTGGATCCTTACAATATTTTAAAAATTAAGCTGTCATTAATATTATTTGCTGATTCAGCAAGGGTAGTCATTTTTAATCATTTCCCTTTAGAAAGAAAAAAACAGGAAAACAGTTACCACCTGCCACAATTTGAGAAAAAATAAAAACAAAACAGAGCAATTCAACTTCCAGCCTTCTGTGATATATTTTAAAAGACAACTCCCCAGAAGCTTAATATCATTTTACACGTGGAAAGTCAACTGAGAATAAATAGCATGAGTAGAGAAACAAGGCATACCTCAAGGAGCATTAGGCCCAGCCATCAATGCACATCAATATACCTTTGATACTTGAAATTAATAGCTGAGCAGCATGGATGCTGAAAATTCAGCTTGCTTTTCATCACACGGAACAAAAGCAAAGCGCAAAAAGTATTACACACAGACCAGAGGTGTAGTCTTTGGGGCTTACGGACCATTAGCTCTGTCTGCTATAATAACTATGTAGTAATAATATTTGGATAGCATCCTTTCCCAACCACTGAATTTCAAGGACCTTATATAAATAAGTCTAGCAGTATTTCTATGAAGTATTTTTGATACACATGATGGATATGTATTTGTACAGAGAAACAACTATGATACAGGGCTGGGCAAGTTTCTGACTCCCTGGGACAAAGTTTTTTAAATGTAAAATTGTGGGATAGAATAAATGATATATCTAGCCAGCTAGGGAACTGGATATCAAGCTGGAAAACCTGAGTTCAAATATGACCTCAGACACTTAGGCATTTAATTTCCACTTGTCCTAATGTCCTCATCCATAAAATAGGGATAATAATAGCACCTAACTTCTGACATTGTCATGAGATTAAAATGAGATTAGATAAAAAAGAAACATTTGGCAAACCTTCACATATCATGTAAATGCTAGGCACTCATTGCTGCTAGTTTTATTTCTGTTACTTATTGTTATTTACAACTCACGTTTTTATTACTACATCTTAGTACTACAGTTTTGACTTCTTTTGCTTAATATTAAACATGATACTATTAATTCATACTGTGCTTAGAATCTAGTAAAATCTATTTATTATTTTTGCTTGGGCTTTATACTCTCAATTTTATATGCCATTTCTTCTTGAATGAATGAAAAAAATCATTTATTATGTGCTAAGTCCTGTGATAAGGACCAGAAGTAGGATTGGGTAGTTAAATGCAAATGTGATATAATTTCTGCACCAAAGGGTCTTAAATTTTGTTAGATAGAGACAATATATGGAAGTGATGAAAAGCAGAGAGTGATTTGGTATCAAAAGTCACAAACCGAATGAATGACAAGATTGACAAAAATAGTGAATGGAATAATACAAAATAAATATTTATTTAAAAGTCTATTATGTGCCAGGTAGATATTAAGAGTTGTAAATAGAAAAATCAAATGCAATTGTTACTCTCAAGGATTTCCCCATCCATTAAATAGATTGCCATGCTCCTTCCAGATACAATTCTTAGAACAAAAGAAATAAAATGGAGAGGGGAGGACTATGTACACTTATAGGTAAATGCAAAGTGCATGTAGGCATATAGGTGGTAGATTGTATCCAATATACCTAAGGTAAGAAGATCTGGGTTCTTATGTGGCCATAGACACTAGCTTTATGACCTTAGCAAGTCAGAACATCCTAGGCAACATGTCACACAGAAGGGGCCAAGTAAATGCCAAGATGAAAAATGAGAGAAACAAAAGGAACTATTTTTTTTAAACAGGACAATTGTCCACTTGGAGTAAGTGGGTTGAAAAATCTCTGTTACTTCTTGCTGCAAATTTTAAAGAACCAATAATATATTGTAAGGGAACTGACTATTTTAAGCCATGATATACAAGCATGTATGTACACAAATATACATATATAATTATTACTATATATGTGAGTATGTATATATATATATGGATATATTTGTACATGGAGATACATATGCATATATGTTATTGCTCAACCTATCATGTAAAATGCTCATTTTATTTCCAAGAAGTTGAAATTCAGTTCAAGGAAGCAGAAAACATGTCAATTTTTATACTCAGAAGACCTGAGTCCAAAGTCTATACCAGCACTTACCATCTATGTCTTCTTGAGTAAGTAACCTAATATTTAAGAACAATTTCCTCATTTGTAAATGGAGGAAGTTGGGTAAGATAATCTTTACTTCACTTCAGGTCCTAAAACTATGATCTTAAGACTTCATTTAGTGCAATAAATAGTTTTTAAACTCCTTCAGTTTTCAAGACCTTGAGCTCAGTTCTGGTGTGACAGTTGTTTAAAATCTGTGTCTCATCGCTGGCTATATACACAGTTCAACGATAGGAATTCGTGACAAATGATAGATGTGCAAAGCATTGTCAAAACATGGCCTCACTTATGGGATTTTGTTCATTAATATTTTTCATATGAACAAGAGATCAGAGGACCTTATTGTTGCTAAAAAATTATAGAATCGAAAATCTTATTAAATTTGTGTGGTTTCTTTCATAAAGAAACCATGTTCACCACCAACATGGGTGCAGTGATCTATGTTTGGGAAATTAGGCAATAATGGCAAGGATTTTCTGAATCAAAATCAGAGGGTTGAGGAATGAATATTGATCTTCTTAACAGGAAGAAATTTAGTTTAATATAATAGAGAATCTTTGTCTGTGGAAATTGAATTTTAGCATTATGTGAAGGAACATCAGATTCATTGTGGACAAGATAATTTCTGAGTTTTCTTCTAATTTTATACTTCTATGATCTTTGGACATTAAGATTACAAATAGTGTGGAAAAAACCCAAATCTTTAACTTCCATCTAAGAATTGATAGTAAGGACTGGTTATAAGGCAGAAGAAGAGTTAAGGGATAGGCACCTGGGTCTAAGTGACTTTCTTAAGGTCATATAGTTAGAAAGTAAATGAGGTCAAATTTGAACCCAGGATCTCCCATCTCTAGGCCTGGCTCTCTATCCACCGGGCCACCTAGCTGCCCCAGAAATAGTTTTTGATAAGAGCTTTACACAAACACATGTCTAACCCATACCTTTGGGCATTTTCTGAGTGTAATTTGTTGGTAAGCATGATAAAAGATTATAAATGCTCACTCATTTTTAATTAAAAACAAAACTGTTTTTGAACATGTATTTCATCCTAGTGTACATCACAGAGAAAGAGAATGCTCATGATTGTTTTCTATCCCCAGGGAAGAATTTGTTTCAATATAAACTTTCATGGTATTACAATATCACTCAATTTTGTTTTGTTGTGTTTTTTTTCTTTTCCAATACTAACATCTCAATTACTACCCTGAAATACTTCTAGGCCTAATTTTTTTTATTGACTCTTAAGTTTCTTTCAATTCAACAAATGTTTGCTATATGCCTACTCTGTTTAAAATACTGTATAATTTGTATCATTTTTTGGGGAGAGGGGAAAAGTTTGGAAAATGGATTTTCACTACCTTGTGGAATTGATAGTTTGATAATGAAGATATATATATATATATATATATATGTATATATATATAAACAAATAGTTACAGTGCAAAATGGTAAATGATGAGTGCATATGGGAAAGGTTAAAAATTAATTCTACTGAATTTTAAGGGATAAAATTTCATTATTCATTATTGGAGCATGAAGGAAATCATGATGGAAAAATATTGTATTAGAGTTGGTTCTTAAAAGATGAAAAGAAAATTTTAAAATCTAGAGAGTCTTTAGAGGAAGAGCAATTCTATTCAAATTTAGAGAGGTGGTAAAGGAAAGGCTATAAATGGGGAACTGAAATACTCCAATTTGACTGGAGCAATGTATATGAGAGAAATTTGAGATCAAACTGTAAATGTAGAATTGGGTAAGTGTGAAGCATCTTGAATATCAGGCAGGGGAATTAAAATTTCATTAAATAAACAGTAACGAAATGAAGAGCATTGAACATTTTACTTAGAAGCTCTCTAATGTGCTGATCATGAAATATTGATTATTGTACTTACCACTTGTGTGGTATCTTCTCTTCTGCACTAGAGTGTAAACCCTAACAGAATAGTGACTTTTTCTTATGTTCATTTTATATTATCCCTAGCATGGAGCACAGTGCTAGGTACAAGGTAAACACAATAAATTTTTGTGGAATAAATAAGCAATTAGAATTGTTGCATAAAAATTTCAAAGGTACTTTCTCTTTTGAATGGCTTTAAGGATACAGCCTAATAACAATTGTAGTTGCATTTCTTTGGAAACTTAAAATATGTCTCCTTATTTTCAGAAGTATCAAATCTTAATCTTATCACAGCCTTGGGCATTATTGCCCCTATTCTATTAAATAAAATACTGAGGCTCAGAGTGGTAAACCCTTTACCTTGCCCAAGGTCATTCAACTAGTGGAGGTCAGAAGCAGCACTTAAGCTCAAGACTTTCTGATTCTAAGTCCAGTATTCTTATTTTCTAGAATGCTTGGAGCAGGTGATAGAAGACCTTTACAGTACAAGTAGACTCTATTGAACAATAAATTACCAAAGAAGAAGGACATTTTCTCTTTAAAATCAAAGTATATTGTTAAGTCATGTTTTGTCAAATTTTAGTTCAAATGTTTAGATATTTAGATAGAGATTTAGATATTTAGATAGAGAGTTTAAATAAAAATATTCCAATATGACTGGAACAGTGTCTTTGAGAATTTGAGATTCATTTTTTAACTGTGTGTGTATATATATGGTATGTATTCACAGTTGAAAAATATATCTCAAATTCTCATGATACTTCCCTATGAGAGACAGAGAGAAAGAGAGAGAAAAGAGAAGAGGAAAGAAGAGAGGAGAAGAGAAGAGAAGAGAAGAGAAGAGAAGAGAAGAGAAGAGAAGAGAAGAGAAGAGAAGAGAAGAGAAGAGAAGAGAAGAGAAGAGAA